>NC_142736.1:12229208-12364208 GCF_051943395.1 Hippocampus bargibanti | reverse complement strand
CTAAAAAGGGACCCTTCCAATAGATACAAGAAAGAAATGATTGACTGTCTCCAAAAGCTAGAGAAAGGAAAACATATAGACAAACAGATGTATTTTAGATTATACCCGGGAGAGGCCACGCCATGTATCTATGGCCTGCCAAAAATACATAAAGAAGGGTTCCCCCTCCGACCCATTGTTTGTAGCATTGACTCCTCTACATACAATGTAGCCAAATATTTAAAACCTATTTTAGCTCCGTTGGTTGGTAACACAGAATACCACGTAGAGAACACCACAGGGTTTGTAGAGAGGATCAAAGACCTCATGTTGGAACCTGAGGAAACTTTGGCATCATACGATGTGACTTCTCTCTTTACATCTGTCCCAACCCCAGCAGCAGTCTCAGTGGTGAGGACGAGGCTGCTGGCGGATGTTTCTCTGCATGAAAGAAACAAACTGAAACCGGATCACATCTGCCAATTATTAGAAATCTGCCTTAATACTACGTATTTTCAATTTCGGGAAAAATTTTATAAACAAATCCATGGTTGTGCTATGGGCTCACCAGTTTCACCCATAGTGGCTAATCTTTACATGGAAGAGATGGAGAAACAGGCCCTCACATCCTTCCCAGGGACAAAACCTAGATACTGGTTTAGATATGTGGACGATACTTTTGTCATAATTAAGAAACAAGAAATTCAATCCTTCACAGATCATCTCAACTCTGTAGACTTCAACATTAAATTTACTCGTGAGGACATTCAAGAGAACCAACTAGCCTTCTTGGATTGTAAAGTAATTATAAAAGAGGACAGAGCGCTAAAAACAGAAGTCTTTAGGAAGGCTACGCACACTGACCAATACTTACTTTTTGACTCTAACCACCCTTTACAACATAAACTAGGAGTTATCAGAACCCTCCAGCATAGGGCTAAACTAATACCAACTAGCACTGAAGGTAGAGAAAAGGAGTCAAAACATATCAGGAGAGCACTCACTAACTGTGGGTACCCTCAGTGGGCATTCAACAAATGTCAGAAAGAAAGAATAGCGAACGAAACCAATAATTCTCAAGATTCTAAAAGGAGAGGAGTAGCAGTACCGTACATTGCAGGAGTTTCTGAAAAATTACAAAGAGTCCTTTGGCAACATAAAATTCCTACTTATTTCAAACCGATAAACACGTTAAAGCAAAAATTAGTGCATCCAAAAGATAGGCTACCAAATGAAAAACAAAGTAATGTAGTTTATTCCATACATTGTAAGAATGACAATTGTAAAGAGCAGTACATTGGGGAGACTCAACAAATTCTCAAAAAAAGACTTGATCAACATCGCAGGGATAATACTAGTGGGCCTCAATCGGCAGTACATTTGCACCTAAAAGCTAGCGTTTACGAAGCATATAACATGAAACTTTTAAATATTATAACTTCTATTCTGTCTAATCTCTATCAGAGGGGTTGGGAGGGTAAAAAGATAAAATGTCAGAAGACTGAGGTGTATACTGTGACTGTGCAAAAATGTTTCATAAAATGCATTTGTATAATTGCATTATGTTCTTTCTGTAATGTACTAAAATCTGAAGTCTGACTTCATAGAGGAAAAAAAATAACGATTTTACTTAAAGGCCTCATCAACCATTCTGACATGTTCATTCCTACAGCCACTAATAGTTGACGACTATTTCCTGTAATTTAAGTGACTACTCAATATATACTCTACATAAAGTCAGTAATTTTTCTTTTGTAATTACATTGTTTCATTTCATATATAATATCATTTTAATTTGTTCAAAATAAAGCATAGAAATTATAACTGTGAGCCTTATTTTGTCTCAGATTCTCAGATTTTTTTAGTTTTGTATATTGTAAAGATTTAAAAGAAGAAACAATATGACTGTCAGTCGACGGTCACCAGACTATGACATAAGTGAATGATTATCACTCCAGGAGGATAAAAGGAATTTGACATACTTCCCACAGTGCTTAGACAAGGACAGATGGTTTGCCTAACCTGATTGGCTGCAGGATTTCGATGCATGCTTTTCCTTTGGACAAGACATGTTCAATATTATCCAATAGACCAAATCGTTGACAACTCACTTCATGCGGTGTTTCTCTTATTGGAAAGGAGTTTATTTTGGGCTGAGGATAGTGTATCTCAGTGACTTCTATTCGCGTGCATCGTTAGTGTCATGGTGCATCTTACCCAGACATATGAGTGAGTAATTTTGTATTTTTTTCCCTTTAATATTTTTGAATGTTGTTGATGGCAAAAATTGTTGTATTCCTTTCCATCTTTTATTTTTGTCATTTGTATTTTGATTTAATGTTCAGACCAAGATATATGCGTGGTGTTTGAGTTTCTTCTGATAAATGTGTTGAATATTGAGTTGTACTAATCAATGTGAAATTATTCAAGCCACAGCTCTGGCGCGAATGGCTGCCGCTGCTCACCCGCACACATTACATTACAAATTACATGACTGGAAAGTGTCCTTGAGAGTTTTGAAAGGCGCTTATAAATGAAACGTGTGTATATACAGTAAAGTCTCGTTATATCGATATCGGATATATCGATAGTCCCGGTTATATCGATACTATTTCTATGCACGCACGGAGAAAATTACATGCAAACAGGGTCAGATATATCGATAGTCCCGGTTATATCGATATTTTTTCGGACTCCCTTGAATATCGATATAACAAGACTTTACTGTATATATATATATATATATATATATATATATATATATATATATATATATATATATATATATATATATATAGTGGCTGCCTTTCCAGCAGCTCCTATGTTTTGCTTTTCTACTTTCATTTCTTTCATAACTTTGCTGCTGTGAAATGTAAATTTCTCCACTGCGAGACTAATAAAGGCAAATCCAATCCAATATATATATATATATATATATATATGTATATATATATATATATATAAGTGGTTTATTTGGAGTTTGTGTTTTTTTCAAAAATTCTTTTTCAAAAGGCTCTTAGTACAGTTAGAGTGGTGTGTTCCAACAGGCAGTCATGTGATGAGATTGGAATTCAACTATTGTTTGAAGTAGCACAACCCATTCTCTCTACGCCTCTTGCCTCACTCTTCCCAACCCCCGTCAGTGCTGTGCACCTCACCATCAAACACACACAAACATGCACAGACACAACACACATACACTCTAAGTGACAAATACAAAGCTTCTTTTTTGATCATTAATACAGAATTCTATAAATTGTCTTTTTGAAGGGGTGTCGGGGTGTTTTCTGTAGCTTTGTATACAGGTAATTGGATTGGATTGGATTGGATTTGCCTTTATTAGTCTCACAGTGGAGAAATTGACATTTTCACAGCAGCAAAGTGATGAAAGGAATGAAAGTAGAAAAACAAAATAAATGAGCTGCTGGAAAGGCAGCCACTCTCGCGGCACCGTCTTGAAGTCAAAAGAACAAAAAAAATAAAAAAAAAAAATATGACAGCATAGAGACAACATGACAAAACAAAGACACAGAGAGACATTCATTCTTCAGGACTTGCTGTACCCTCTTTGTGTTGACATGAAGCAGTTCTAGATGAAAGAGGAGAGGATCAAAGTAATAGATTTTCTATGTATTTTTTTATCGGAAAAATTGTGATAAGTTGGTTAAAGTGTGATATTGATGAACTTTATACAGTGGACTCAACATTTACTCATCAATTGCCTGTCATTGAATGTGTGGAGTCTGAAAAGACAATAAATAAAATAAACATGTTTTAGGAACCGAATGAAAATAAAAAGAGTAGTCCTTGAGCCCCACATTATTTTATTTGGTCTACTGTATATGTAGTTCTCTGGACTACTTTATGGGGAATGTTCCTTTTGAAATCTATAATTTTGTCATGTATATTCAGCATTCATTCTGTTGGATTCTACTTTTGCAATTTCTTATGTAGCTGACAGTTCTGAATGTCATATTCACACTGCATGCAACTGTTTATACAATACAACAATAAATAACTAACTGTTATTCTGCTGTTAAGAACTACTCATTTATTTATTTTTGTCATCGTGACTTTTGTTTCTTTTAGCCATCGAAGTCGAGATGAGGAGCGATCTAAACCAGTCGTTATGTCCACGCCTGTCAAAAGCTCTGATGATGGTGTCTTATCTCAGGCTAGTGACCAAAGCAGCTCCAGAGATGACAAACAGTTACCTCCGCTGCCTGGTATATATCTTCTACTTCCCGTATTGTGTCATTTGGGAAAGCAGGGGATGGTTGAGGAGGGGGGGAGTGAAGCATGTCATCGAATGGTAAAAGGGACTTAAACGGAAGCAGCAATTATTTTTTTCTAAAGCTGATGCTGTAGAGAGTAAACACGTCATATCAAGGTCGTTCATAACTCTGGCTGTCCTTGTTCCAGTGGGATAAAGCATTTTATAATGATAATAATAATAAAAATAATAGTAATAATGATGATGATGATGATGATAATTACTATTGCTATTTTTATTAGATATACAAATAACCTCCTCTGTGGTTATACTGAGATTAAAATAATGTTGTCCTGTCTTGTCATCTGTTTGGATTTAATGTGTTAACACGTTTCTGTAGAATTTTTAGGAAGTGATTTACAGTAAAATATAGTGACTGTTCTTTGGCAAACAAGGTTAGTTTGGAGCCTGTTAATAAAGGATAATAGATACTTTTTACAATGAAAGAACCAACTAAGTGACCAGAGAAAAGACAACAATAAATTATCTGACCCACAGGCCATTATTTTATTATTTTTTGGGCAGCTTTTCTGCCCTGTGTGTCATCATTTAACCTGCTGTTGTGCTGATTGTATTTTTTTCCAGAACCAAAACCTGTGTATGCACAGCCAGGCCAGCCTGATGTGGACCTGCCAGTCAGCCCATCTGATGCACCTGTGCCCAGTGCCGCTCATGATGACAGTATCCTCAGGTCAGTCTTTGCTTTCACAAAGCTCAATCAAGCCTGGGCTAAAGGACTGGCTTCCCCGTTGACAGTTATACAGCAAACGTCCTATAAATTTATGAATAAATAAAAAATAATAAATACAACAGAGCATGTTAACTTGATACCAGTAGGAAAGTATTGTATTTTGGATTGTGTCAACGATTATGCCCTTCATTCTGTAGACCACGAAAAGAAGCAACAGCCAATTTCAGTAGAGTGATAAATTATTTCAATATTACTTTATTATTAGTCATTTAATATTTTACAGGGGTTCCTTCGATAGTTGGGATGATAATATATTCTCACAGTATGAACACCATAATATATAAAATGAGTTTTCTTCCATATATTTCAGAAAATGACAATATTTCTTCCCATTAAACTCATTACTACATTTCAGAAAATAAAAGTACCGGTACATGTGTTTCCATTGAACCCATTCTATTTTATTTTCAAACAAAATAGATAATGATGATACTAGTGCACTGTGTTCGACCGGAAACAAATTCCTTGTGTGTTCTACATACTTGGCAATAAAGATGATTCTGATTCTGATTCTGATTCTGCTAATGTAGAATATTTGATATTTTAAAAAATCATATGCCATATTAAGTTCTAAGACAGAAATATTTTAAGTTTTGTTTTCAACGTTCTCAATAATTCAGTGTCCCTGGTGATCTGTTTTTAAAACATATGTGTATTAACTCGTACCCGGTAGCGCCATGTTTTTTGGTCTTTGTTTTGTGTTTTGGTAAAAATGCATCTGTGTATGCTGATGTGACTGCAATTTCTCTCTTTTCTCTGCTGAGTGTGTAACTGTTTACCCCTCCTCTCGCTGCACCAGCCAAGAAAGAGAAATCAATTAACTTCAGAGTAGGCTTGTTTAGTGATCTCTTCATGCAGCCATTAATCATGTAGCTAGACAACAATTATGGCTGCTTATGAAGATTCCATCAGCGGACACTTAAAGCGCTTATCAAAACCGTAGCTTTTTAACAAACGTAAATGAGAAATTGGTTTATGCCTTATAAATGGCTATTGCCAGTTTGTCCACCTGTGTATGTTAAGTGGAAACTGTAACTCTTTGTGTCTGTTTTCAAATGCAACATTTTTGCCAAGTGTCTTCTGACCACCCGTTTTCTGTTGTAGGCCAAGTATGAAGTTGGTTAAATTCAAAAAGGGAGAGAGTGTCGGACTTCGGCTCGCTGGAGGAAATGATGTTGGAATTTTTGTAGCGGGAGTTCTGGAGGAAAGTCCTGCAGCCAAGGAAGGACTGGAAGAAGGAGACCAGATTCTCAGGGTATGAAGCACCTGAACTATTTCTTTACCTGTGTACATGTGAAATTCTGTTGTTTGTTATTAATTGACAAATGTATTATTAGTTTTATTAGCTGTTTTTACCTAGGTTCAGGAAGGTAGGAATCAGTGAATTGTTTGAATATGGTAATTGATGTGCAAGTCTTTCATTGGTATCAAAACATTTTGAACAGAAATCCAATTGAATAGTCAAAACTGATAGTTTTTTTTTATTAGATTAGATTAGCTTTTATTGGTCTCACAGTGGAGACATTTATATTTCCCAGAAGCAAACTCATGTAAAGAAGAAGAAAGCAAAATAAGTAGGAAAAACAAAATACAGGAACTGCTGTAAAGGCAGCCACTCGCTAATCTGTCTTTTTAACGTGATTCACACTGGCTGTGCTGAGCTAAAAGTCAAGAGCTTTTCTTGAGAGAAAAAAAATCCTCCAGCCACCTTTCTCTGAGTTCAGAGGGACTGTCTCAGTTGTCTATGGTCCTTATTCGAGGTCTCTGGAAAGGATCATTAGTAAAATTCCTTGTCAAAACCATGTTGTCGTGGGAGGAACAGCTGGCGTTTCGCATCGAGTAGCAGCCTACACAAACTTTAATTAATCCACCGGACTCCACCACCACAATAGCACTGGGAATACAGTACAATGTACTTTATCAGTTAGTTTGTGAGTCATTGCCAAGCTGTGCCTCGTGTCAAGGCTCCCCTTATGTTCAGTATGAACAAACAATTGTGTTGTTCTTGATCTCTGACCTCTAGAACAGTTCTTCTGTTTCACTGAGTGCCAGTTGACTGGATGACGCGATTGATTTCAGCTTCAAATTCAGTGTTTGTCCAATCCATGGAATGTACACTTTGTTCTAATTGATTATGCATGCAGGGTTTTCCTCTGCTGCTGAATAGCATAAAATCATTCAATGACTTTGTGAAAGAAATGAAAACACTGGATATTTCTAGGAAACATGAGCATGCGTTACACTGTAAAGTGTCCTTGAGAGTTTTGAAAGGCACTTATCAATGAAATGTATTATTATTATTACTCTTACAACCTTCTCTGAGGTTTGCTCTGATTAAGGTGTACTTAGGCAAATTGTGGACAGGCAAATGGATCATATTCCGATCGTAGCTACTATTGGGCTGAAATTAAGTTTGAAGCTTCTGGTCTCTCTCTTCAAAGTTGTGTTGCCGTCCATAAAATTGTATTTTAGACAAGGTTAGCACCTTTCATAAATGAAAATAAAAGGTCATGGCTCTAAAGGCGGGGGCCCCTTTGGTTGGAGCATATACCAGTGTGACTTCTTTATTTGTGTCACAGTTTTGTGTGTTTTGAACACGTGAACACCTGTTGTCCTTTTGCCGGATGTGAGTAAGTAGACATGGAGCTTTAGCACAATATTTTCCACATGATCAATTATGCCTCATTGTGTTTAGCACTATGTACACTTCTCCTTTGGGGAGATCTTTCTGCTTCTTCTTCAACTTAAAACAATACTTGTGAATGTCATAATTCACATGCAAATTGTCTGCACTAAATGCTGTGATTTAATCCAATAACAAAACCCAATGCTGTGATTGAATTAAATACAATCAATCAATCAAATTGAATCAAAAAACAAACTTGTTGGGTGACCGCTCGGTTCATCGGTTCATCATAAAAAAATTCAATACTTTTTTTGGAAACTTGGGATAAATTTTATCTGCACAGTCAGGACAGATGCAGTTGAGGTTGTTTTTGACTGTGGGTAACAGTTTAACTGAAATAAGCTAGGACCTGCCTCCCCAATATTGTTTAATTAAAAGACAGACTATTAGTGAAGATCATGTAATTGTTTATGAACCCATTTGTTAGATTGAGTATGCATTGTCCTCATTCCCACAATCATCTGTCCAGATCAATTTGTGTTTGCATGCATTATTTTCATAGTGCTGCACAAACATGTGAAGACTTCCTGTACATTGTTCTGCATCTCCAATTTGTTGCTTTTTGATCCTGGTGTTTTTGTGGAGATAAAGACATCAAGCTGTCTTGTTTCTGGAAGGATAACGGTGTCGTTCTGAAGTTCAGTGACTCAGTCGAAGTGCTTCTGCTTCCCCCGCAGTTCTTCAGCAGAGTCAATAAACAGTACTTATTGTGTTTGGGAGGGCAGGAACACATGAAGGGTAGGCAGCTTTGTTGTAACGGATGATTTCATAGTTTCTAATGACAAACAGGTTTTTAATTTGGTGCTATATCACGCTGCAGACACAAAAAAAGATGAAACACACACACACACACACATGCAGCTTGCAGCAAATGAACGATCAAAAACATTGCATGTCGACTCAAGAATTTGCAGGTTGAAAAATAATTCAAATGTTTTTTCTCAATGTAATGTCTCATTTTTATTCCAGAAAGAAAATGAAGTATTTCAGATATTCTGGAGGATTACAGAAGTAAAATAGATTATAAACCTCTTTGTCTTTTTTATACATGCAGGTGAACAACGTGGACTTTGCCAATATAATTAGGGAAGAGGCGGTGCTGTTTCTGCTAGATCTCCCGAGAGGGGAGGAAGTTACAATTCTCGCTCAGAAGAAGAAAGATGGTGAGTTCTAAGAACTTGAAACTCATCAGCCATTGGTTACAGCATATTATAATAACTTTACAATGTCCCTCTCACTCGTTTCCCCTACAATATAGTGTACCGGAGAATAGTGGAGTCAGATGTGGGGGACTCCTTCTATATTCGCACACATTTTGAATATGAAAAAGAGTCACCATATGGTTTGAGCTTTAACAAGGGTGAGGTGTTCCGTGTGGTAGACACTCTCTACAATGGCAAGTTAGGCTCCTGGCTTGCCATTCGCATTGGCAAGAACCATCAGGAGGTGGAGAGAGGCATCATACCCAATAAGAACAGGTAATTCTCAGGTCACACCTTTGGAAAATTGGAAAATACATTCTCCCAAGTCTTTGCACTTATTTTGCCCATATGAATATGAAGTAGGTCATCTGTATGCGTCATTTTAAACAGGTTGACGTCTCCTGTAGATATTGACATGAACCTTGTTAATTTAGTGAAACGTGAACCTAAGATTTTTTTTGATTTGTTTGCTATGTCTAATGTAACCAATCAACAAATTAAATATTTTTACAATTATAAAAATATTTAGTGTAGTAATTTTTGTACTGTTGCTGCAATGTTTTTCGTATTTTTTTCCAGCTATGTAATTCATTAAATTTGCTTTTAACTTGAGAATGAAGTCTTTGTTTTGCTTTTCAAAGCACGACAACAGATCCTACTGTTCTTTGCTTCAGGGCTGAGCAGCTGTCCAGTGTGCAGTACACCCTGCCCAAAACCCCAGGGGGTGATAGAGCGGATTTCTGGCGATTCCGTGGCTTGCGAAGCTCAAAGAGGAATTTGCGCAAGAGCAGAGAGGACCTGTCAGCACAGCCAGTTCAGACAAAGTTCCCCGCATACGAGAGAGTGGTGCTAAGAGAAGGTAAGCAGAGGTCAAGGAATTCATTTTCAAATTGAGAATATTGGCTTTCAAAATACTGACGTTTCAACCAAAAGAAGATCACTTACTTTTTATTTTGGTCAAATTGTATTTTATTCATACCTAAAGGTACCTTAATTTCTGGATGACAAAAGGCACCCGATAAAAAGCTACATTTAAATATCATAGCCCATTTGTACATACATTTCTTTGTATTAGCAGCCCCACGTCTCTACTTATATTGATAATCCCATGAGTGGATTTCGCTCCATGGCTGGAGTTGCTATATACAGTGAGACCTCAACTTACGAACTTAATTGGTTCCCAGACAGAGTGTGTAAGGCGCAAAGTGTGTATCTCGAAAAAAAAATTCCCATAGGACACCATTAAAATGGGAATAATCCATTCCCGGCTTTCCATAAAATATACTTTTCAACTAAATAAGCCTTAAAACTACACACAACATACCTTATTCTATGTATAATAAATGTGAAATTGTATTGTAATGAAAGAAATACACTGCATTGTATCATAAAGTCACTTTATTTACATTTGTGATGGTCATTTATGGCTTGATGGAATGGCGTTGGAGGTCGAAGGTCAAAGGGAATTGCTGTTTGGAAAGAGAGGCGCATTACATGACGACTGTAATTAAAGAAATAAACTCCTGTAAAATAAAGTTGTATTTACCTTTTTGATGGTTGTTGATGGCTTATGGAAGGGGAGTCACCTTCCATAAGAACTGTTGGTAACTTAACCTCTGGTGCTGTTCGGTCGTGTGCTTCCGCCGAAGATCACTCCGCCAGCCGTGGTGGGTGTGTATTATGAAAATAGTGCTTATTATAAAGTTTAATTTTCATACATGTGACATTTGTAAGACAAAAAGTTTGTAAGTTGAGGTGTTTGTAAGTTGAGGTCTCACTGTACTGTAGTATTTGTGGCCAGTGATGGTGGGAGTCGGTCATCAAACAAACAAGACCAGGGTCTATAGCACTTGTTTCTCGTGAAAGTCAACTCAGGATGCTTATTCTGGTTCTTCTATTTACAATATGCTCTATAGCAGTGGTCCCCAACCCCCGTTCCGCGGACCGGTACCGGTCCACGGATCAATCAATACTGGGCCACGGACCGGTACCCAAGCATGAAATATTTATTTCAGTTTTACTCATCAAATGAGTTGAGCCGTCTTTTATTTTGTGCGGATTCTCCTCTCTGTTACGTCTCCTTATTTCAAAATTTAACCCAGCTCGCAAAAGTTCCATATGAAAAAAAATCCATATCAACCCCTTCCCCGAGGTCCGCAATAAAATTGTCAGCCATTAGAAAAAGGCTGGGGACCACTGCTCTATAGTTGCTCCTACACAACCTTATAGTGCAACTACGGACACTCAACACTTGTTGGTCGCTTACAGCCTGTATGTGCCCTTCAACTGCGTATGGCTGATGAATAATCAGTGTGAGGACAGTTTAATTGGTCCACTGCGAAATGGTCGTTCATTTTATTGGTACGGTTATATAAGACGATGGGAAAATCCATTGATATCTTAAAGCTTCTCGCTAGAACTTCATAAATCACCCATGTTACAATAAAAGCCGCAGTGTTCAAGGGATTGTGACCTATAGTGCAGTAACCCGATTACAACCTGATGGGTTTGGAATTCTTCGTATCGGTCAGTGGCATAGGTGTCCACACTTAAACATTGTCAGAGGCTCCTGAACTATAACAAATATTGATCTGTCGTTGTTTACAATCAGCTGGGTTCTTGAGGCCTGTGGTCATCTTTGGACCAATCGCAGACGTCGCAAGAGAAAAGCTGGCAAGAGAGGAGCCCGACATCTTTGAATTAGCCAGTAAGTTCTCAACAACCATTCCCCTTTTGCTGCCCTGAAAGTGTGCAGTGTCATATATTTATTATTAAAGCTGTGCCTATGCTAAATTATATTTTGTGAACCAACCTGCATGGAACATATGTTGAAATCAGTGTTGGGTCATTGCCCCTGTTTGCAGCTCTCTTCCATTGCCCTGGTTCCAACTGAATGCTGCAATTGTTTAAATGCCACAGGAATCAGTCAACATCCATTAATTAAGCTTAAATATTTGTAAAAAAGCTGTTTTTCCATTTGGAAAAATGTTAATGACATTTTAACTAAATATCTTAATAACTGATAAATTAATTATTGATTTTAGGGAGCAATGCAGGAGATTGTCCTTTTAAAACATTACACATATTAAACTAGTTGTCAACAATCATTTTACACATTTCTATTAGTATTGTCTGGTTGTTGATTCATATTCTGTTCAGATGGTTTTTTTAGGTTATGTTTGAACCCTTAAGTCCTTGTCAGGTCATGTTTCTGTGGTGTTTCTCTTCATTGTTTTTCTCACATTAAGCTGTTATTCTTCAACACTTAAAAAGCAAAAAGTAAGCAACCTCATCCATTTTCTCTTAAAAGGTTTTTGTAACGTGTCATAAAAATTAGTGTACTATGTTTTCCACCGGAACAAAAAAAACATACCTAATTCAGACCAACAAAAGAAATGATTCCATTTCTTGATTTTTGTCATAACCATAGTGATCTTTGTGTAACTGTATTTTCTTTTCAGAAACACAGCAACAACAAGGAGGAGAAAGTATGTCATTAAGAGTGTCAACTTGCATTTGTTTTATTTGATTTCATGAATGGCCAATAATTAATCAGCAAGCACTAGATAATGATATTGCTTGCCTTCGACATGTAAGAAAATACCACTTCATTTTAGAACTAGGTAAAACAAAAGTTAGGCCTGTAAATGCCCGCCAGAGGCAGTAATGAAAGCATTGAATGTTTCCAGCACATCGGAAACACAGGAAACATTTTGTGCTTTCAGCACCTCCCATGAGGGTCAGCATTGAAGAAATAGAATAGTAATTGCTTGACTAAATGAAATGTGCCACTAACCAAAAGTAATCTGCTTGGACCTGAATTTTCATGATTAAGAATGACCAAACATACAAGTCCAGTACCATATTTTAGTAATATGCATCAGTTTCCGCGCTCCTTAGGTTTGAGCTATCATGTGACGATATCCAAAATAGCACCATAGTAAAAGGATGGAGTGATTTACAATTATAATATTGTTACTCAAGTTGTGCTCAGAGTAATTTCCTCATTTCAAAAATATTTTTCATCGAAATTGAGTGGCATAGCCATGTGAAAGGGTGGCTGGATCATTTCCTGCAACTTGTTACTTGCAAGTCAAATCGGTTTTACAACCATGTAGTTGCGTTGCAAATTCTCTACGTATGTGAGAGCACTTCAACATACTTTTGAAAAAAATAACTTTCAAAGATTTTGCACATCTGTGCACGCTGCAACTAACAGTATATTGGTGCTGCTTTTATCTCACATTAATCGACACTGAATATTTGAGTCTTTGAAGTCCAACAATACCAACTGAAATAATGAGCATCGATTTGAGTGTGTGCTATTTTGACACTAAGAAAGAGGCATCATTATGTATGCACTCAATCCCCCCACCCCCAATGTATTTGATTGTATGCCTGTACAGTGATTTGGACGGTCGACAACTCAAGTATTTCATTTGAAGTGAAGATTTAGAAACGAATGCCATTCCTAAGTGACCGTCATTCACATTGCCGCGTGAGGTTGAATATCTGACTTGTTGCCTGGCAGCACTTTTTTTAAATGACTGTGTAATAACAGTAAATCTAAGACCCTACTAGAGCTCAATAGTTTATATTGATAAAAAGTTTTAGGTTCTGTGTGTTAAGTGTTGTCTGAGTCATTATCCTTCGTGTCCTCATGAGAAAACTACCCTTTTAGCACGTTATCTTCGCAGGCAGGACATCATTTCTGATATTTATGTGAATCATAAACTCCCCTACACACCCTTGTTTAAATCCCTGCCCTTTACGGTTAGTGTAATGCCAAATGACCCTCCTGCTTCTTTTTTTCATGTCAGTGTTTCTCGCAAAACACACTTCTGGCATCTTCATTCAACTTAGTTGCATTTGCACGTACACAGTCACCACAAACCACTTGTCATTGCCATTAATCTATCCAAATATCTAATAGCTATTGCATGAAATGGCTGCCATCTTTGTTTTGTTCTTGATATCTATTTTAATAAACACTTGTCCTCTCCTGTACAGAGATTATTGTTCTGTATTTTACAGTTCTTTTTATGGGAGTCGACAACCGCATGCCACAAGGATGACTAATTTGGGCACTGCCTGTCTCGACTGTTTAGCTTTTTTTTTTTTTTTTTTTTGATGATGATGCAGTTAAAGTGTCTATTTGACTTCCACAGAAAGTGAACCAAGGGATGCTGGAACTGAGCAGAAAAGCTCTGGCATCATTCGCCTGCACACCATCAAACAGATTATTGACCGGGTGAGAGAATACCCTGAACTAAACCAAAATATGTTTCAAGTTTGCTTCAGCATTAGTGTCTCTCTGCTGCCCTCTGGTGGACAACATTAATTTGTTTTGATTTTGGTGTAATTTTAAGACCTCAAAATACATTATGTGCTCTAAAATATATCCTGATTTATAAAGCGCTTGGATGATAACTAGCTTTGATTTTAAACAGTATGGAAGAAGCTTTTTAGTAATTAATTGATTTATTTATTTTCAGGACAAGCATGCAGTGCTGGACATCACACCAAATGCAGTGGACCGTTTGAACTATGCACAGTGGTATCCAATTGTGGTGTTTCTCAACCCTGACACAAAGCAAGGCGTCAAGAACATGAGGACCAGACTCTGTCCAGAGTCTAGGAAGAGTGCCAGGAAGCTCTATGAGCGAGCGCTAAAATTGAGGAAGAACAACCACCATCTTTTCACCAGTAAGTCCCCCAGGGGAGGCCTTAACATGTTCTTCTGAAGGAGGATTTTTTTCTATTACATTTTACAAGGGTAAAGACACTATTCACTGGCTGCAAAGTTGGCCTCACAACACTCCGTCTAACTCCTATTGTTCGGTCTTGACGTCATGCAGCAGCATGCAGTCATTTCATCCAGATTTAGACTTCCTTTTACATTTGCTTTTCCTGCCAAATCCTGTGCTGTGTGTGTGCTTTTGAAGCATCTGTAGGTAATAAAAAATGATTCTGGATGAAATTCCACTTCACATAATCCACCTTGACAAACACACATTGTGCAAAACTCGGCTGCAGATTAAGTTGGTTATTTGCTCTAACAAATTGAAGTCTTTTTTTCTCTGTGCCTGTGCTACTCTTTGTGTGTTCAGCAACTATTAACTTGAACAACATGAATGACGGATGGTTTGGAGCACTCAAAGAAATAACCCAACAGCAGCAAAACCAGCTGGTGTGGGTTTCAGAGGGCAAGGTAAAACACACAACCCATGTTTTCAATCAGCACTACAGTTCAGACAGTATTGACTCAAGATGATTGTGTACTGAAAAGAAGATTCAAAGTTGTTAGTATGTTCATATAATGTTGTTTTAAACAAAGTGTGCCAGTCGTCTTTTGTCACATGAATTTTCAAGATAGATTGTATCATACTGCTTTGTGGTGTAGTAGGCGGCCACCAATGGCAAAACAGATCAAAGTAGCACTGCCAGTTTCAAATGACGGCATGAATAAATGAACTATACCGCACTGGTTGGAAAAAAATGTGATGTCCACCTTGAGTATCTCTTCATTCATATTGCTGAAAACATTTTGCTGCCTCTTCATGTCACAGGCTGATGGGGCAGCAGAGGATGATTTGGATATCCATGATGACCGTCTGTCCTACCTGTCGGCACCAGGCAGTGAGTATTCCATGTACAGCACCGACAGCCGCCACACCTCTGACTATGACGACACGGACACGGAGGGCGGAGCCTACACCGACCAGGAGCTCGACGAAACGCTGAATGACGATGTGGGCCCTCCTACGGGGCCTGCAATCACCCGCTCCTCTGAGCCTGTGCGCGAAGACCCGCCCGTCATCCAGGAGCCACCTGGCTATGCTGGTTACCAACACGGTTTGCAGTCGGACCCCCTGAACCGCATCGACCCAGCTGGTTTCAAGGCCCCGGCGACGCAGCAGGTAGCGTTTCAGAGAGCTGTGCATCTTCCCTGTTGTCTGGAGGACGTGTTGTGCGTTAGAAGGGTTTTCTGGAGGCGCTATTGAAGGCTCATGTTTATTCTTACAGATATTGTGTGCTGTAAATCTTCCAGTGCAATATCAGTGTGAAAGTATTAACATTTGCTGGTATTTATCGTCATGCAATACAGTACAATACAATCGAAAATCTATTACCTCTACAGGACTTATTTAACCATTTCGGGTGGATGTTGACTAATCTCAATGTGTCTTACACTTTAAAACCATCGCACTTAATAAGCACTGTTCGTCTTGTATTCTGTATGACCAAAAGTTGTCCTATCTGTATGACTGTTGCTAATTTCAATGGGAAATCTAGCATATATTTGTTCTCTTGTCTGTAACATAACAATATTCACCTATGTGCTCTTCCTACTCTTGTTACACTTGTGATTGGGACTGTGTTGATACCGGAAAGTATTGTATGAACGTTGACAAAAAAAAGTGTAAATCCAACATTGCTGTGAAATGTATTTAGCCCAGATTCCCAAATCGGAGTGTTTGTCATTACAGTATCTCTTAAGAAGCATAGAAAGGGACAAGGAGATCTTCCTGTACTGTTATCAGAGAATTAAATCCAAATTAGTGTATTCCAACATTGAAAATGTGTCCTAATTCCTAACATGGCATGCTGTTCGTCGATCAACAGCCACCAAGTGTGTGGAGGCAAAGTGATTGGCTGTGTGACTCTGTGTAAGCTGGAAAGCACACATACGGAGCAGGCTGTTGACAACACTAACCCTTGTTTACACTGCTCGGTAGTGTCAGCACGTGTTATTAAACATTTTTGAACCACTTCACAGAAAGCAGAGGCCACTGCCATCCCTAGCAACCCCCAGCTCCCCGAGCCCCTGGCTGAGACAGTGACCCCTGCCGTAAAAACTGTAGGGGGCCCTAGCCCCGACGAGGCTCCTGGAGCTCACCACAGGCTACCAAGCCCCAACCCAGAGGCTGGCTCACTAAAGAGGCCCACGCCTGAGCTAGCCCCTGTGTGTGTCACCTCACAAACAAGACAGTCTGGACTGGCCGATTCAGAATCAAAGGTATCCAACTGACCTGCCTCTGGATGCTCCGTGACCGGGTCCAGCTCAGCTCGATGTGACCCGACCGACCGCCTGTGCTGCCACTGCTGCCTGTCTACCTGCCTACTTCCTGCTGCAGCGCTTATTTGCCTCTACTTTTGAACCCCCACCCTTCTCCCCTGCATGACAACAGTGCTCCCCAGAGGACATAGTTCTGTGTGTGAGAGTGTGCGTGTATTTACATTTGTGCATGTGAGAGCAAATGCTGATGAGCAACAGTGAGTGTGGAAGTGTTAGCTGATGCTCTGAATGTCTCGCAGCACTCACTGTTGTTAAAGCTCTTTGCATGGCCACTAGAAGTAGATCTTTGTGCTGTATTTTCCCAATGCTGTCAAAACAGAGCCTTTGTTTTTGTAAAAGTAACTGTTGATTTTCCAACCAATGTGTCTGCATCTCTAGTGTTGAAAGCCACAATCCTGTCCTCAGAGCGTGGCGCAAGAGACTTCAGATTTTGCTGGAAAATCAACAGCTGCTTCTTGAATAATCAGTTTGGAGTATGTTTGCATAATGTGGAAGTTATGTTCGACTTTATTGTAAGACAGTGGGGGTCATTTTCCTAAATGATGTCAAATTATCAATCCAAATTCGTTTTAGCCAACTGCAAATTCAATACAGCGTCAATCGTGTTAAATTATCAAACATTCGGATATCAGGAAATGCTTCAGGCAAAATGTATCCCATTGTTTTGTGGTACCATCATTTTATCATTTTAATTGCATACAATCAGTGTTTAATTTGAAAAAACAATATTTTGGTGATTTCTGTTTGACTGTATTATCTGACCAGTAACCCCTCCCTCTCAGTTTCTCTATTGCAGGTCTTTCCCCACTCGTTTCTTCTTCTGTAATTAATTTCACAGAATGATTTTAATATTTTCAGTTGCTTGATCCTTTCATAACTTATTACTACCTTATTCAGTGTGTTTGTTGATCCTGGGATGCAGCTAATCATATTCTTTGTTGTGTATTTGTAGATGTTTCAAAAGGATCCATACAGCATAGACGGCACAGGGAGACCTGCTCCTGGACTGAAACCTGGAAATTATAATACTCAGCAGGGCTATCACCCAGATCAGCAGCCATACAGAGATTATGACCACCCTCCTAGTCGGTTTGATCTCAGAAGTAGCAGCGGTTATCTGGAACCAAAGTACCGACACTATGACTCTCCGCCCTTTGAGAACAGTGTGCCTCAATATGACCAGCAACAGTGGAACCCCTATGGCCAGGCACATTCTACTGCCAACTCACAGGGCTACGATCCACGCCTGCCATACAACGATGGCCTCGACTCTCAGTACAACCCTCCACTCCGCTACGACGAGCCTCCACCTCATCAAGGATCCGACGGTCGGCCTCGCTATGGGAAACCCGCAGCTCCCGGGCCCGCCGTCCTCTACGATGATCCGCCACCCCTTTCTCCAGACTTGCACTATAACCATGATTCCCACATGACTTCACACTCTCCAGCTGCCCGCTCCCCAAGTGGCCACCGGCCTACCTACAACCAGGGACAAACACAGCACGTCAAAGGCTACAAACCCCAGCAATATGACTCTGCTCCTGTAAACTCAGACACCAGCCTCACATCCCCCCCGAAAGCAGAGGTCACCACATTTTCCCCTAAGGACACTTCAAAGCATGATGCTGCCAGAAAGGAGTTACATGAGGATGACCCCGCCATGCAACCGCAGTCGGTCCTAACAAGAGTCAAGATGTTCGAAAACAAACGTTCCGTGTCCGTGGACCGAGCCAGGGATGCAACGGAACCATCTGGGAACAAGGTTTATTTTTTGGCTTTCCATTGATTAATACTAGTTGGGAACGTTTTGAAGAAAACATTGGTTCAGTTCGATTTTTATCTCCCAGCCTCTTACAATTGGACTCACTGACAGCTAGCTAACAAGTTGTGTGTGGTCACAATTGAGCACAATGAAAGGTGTGTGGAGCTTTCAACAAGCCAGTATTATGAAGATCTGCAGACAGAAACCTTGCAATTGTGGGGAGAAAGTTGCAAATTCCATTTTGTTCTACGCTGGGGTTTGCTTTAGGTGATATTAAATGGATTTGACGAACAACACAGAAATTGGGAAGCCGGGAAATATTTTTTGACGTCACTGTAGTGTTCAAAGCTTCTAACTATTCTACCTTAGTGTTTCATCTATGTGCACAAACAATAGTTTTTTAAGGCAATTGGGAGTCACCTAGCTTAAGTACTTGACATGAGATCAGTATTCGATTCCACATTTGAAAATTGGTTTTCAGACCGGACTCATCAAAAATAAAAAATATGTTCCCATGTGCAATTAGTCGGGATGTAACAATAACAGAGATATCGCAAGATTAAATTTACCACAATATCGTCATTGCCATTTTACAAGAGGAAAAGACGGACATCCCCTTGGACAAATAGTACTCTTTTTTTAAACCCTATCATGAGTTTTTTTTTCCGCCAACCTCCATAACATGTTCATTATTATGGTGTCGCGACATTGTGGTATCATTACATACCTCGTTAAGTAAGCTTTGTAGTTCCAGCTGATATGGGAACATTTACTTTGCCAAACATAGAAATGAAACATATTCAGAATCAGAATCAGAAAACCTTTAATACTCCCATATTGGGGAAATTTGCTAATTCATTTGTTTTGTTACCATAGACCGCAGATCTGCCCTTAAAAGCGGGAGGAATCATGCCAAAAGCCAATTCTTTGAGTAACCTAGACTCAGAGAAGAGCTATAGGTAAGCTTTTGTTGTTATTGTTTTTTTTTCTTTCACTCGGTGACACCTATCAATTTCAGGATAATGACTGAAAGACGTTTGTTGATTGTTTTGCCTACTTTAACAACTTTTGAGCGTTTTTTTACTCATTTAGAGTCCCAGAGCCTCAAAAACCTCAATCCAAAGTGGCTGATGACATTGTACGTCCCAACCATTACGACCCAGATGAGGATGAGGACTACTACAGGAAACAGCTCTCTTACTTTGACAGGCTCCAGACTGGGCCTGCCAAACCCCAAGCTCAAGCACAAACAATGCACACCTTCTCCAGGTAATTTTCTAAAGTTGCATTGTGATTTTGACATAGTTGCTTAAAAAGCGGTTTGACAAAGCAACACATTTACTGGCATTTCATCCAGCAGATATAAAGTCCACCTATACGGAAGAAAATGTCACAAGACCGAGATTGCAGGAATATCGATTTGTTACAATGTGTAAAATAAATGGATGTGTGGAGCTCCTTTTGTTAATATGAAAAATGCAGTAAAAATGAAATTCATGTTGACATTTTTTTGATCAGTTTTGTTGTCTTTTTCTTGGAGGTGTGATTGTTTTTTTTATTGTATCATTTTAATGTCACATTGAAAGCATGTATTTTGTAGCAGGCTTCATAATCCTCTCTATTTCTTAAAAGACAACCGACATCACTTTTTTGTTTCCTAACTGACATCAGAAAAAAGTTTTATAGCATCTAAAATACCCAAAACATGCAGTATGATATTTTTAGTCAAATGCAGAACACCAATAAAAATGACTTAAAAGTGTCCAAAATCTGCAAAAAAAATTAACCCGGAAGTGTCCAGTTTCAGAAGGTCCCGCCCCCTTGTTCGTGGCGTCACCCCAAGACGTCTTGCCTTGCTGGAGAATCAAAACAATGGCTGCAGATTCGGAGAATATCCTTTCTTGTTACTCTTCCAGTTATGAATATGATTCAAATAGTTCTGAAGAGGAAAGCATACATGTTTGCAATCGATTAAATAGCACTAAAAAAGAGGCAGAAAATTGCGACAAAGCCATAAGGAATTAATCAGCCCGTTTTCCACAGGCTGATTTTTGGTGCAACACGAAGTTTTCATACCAAACAAGTACAGCAAAATGCATTGACGTGATGGAAGCACTGCTACAATGTGTCCTTTTTTCGGTCAGGGGCGTTCCTTCAGTAGTGACGTAGCGTGAGGACTCGTCACCAACTCAAAAACAAGACTTCCAGAATAATCAGCGCGAGTCTTAAAACGTAAAATATAACTATATGCGGTGGAATCTTTGTAAAATACGCTCAGTAGAAGTCATTTGAAGCCATTTTACAAATTATGGACACAACTTGTCCGGAGACGTCGGTTGTCCTTTAAGACTGTATCCTACTGAGAGGCAAAGGTTTGAATGTTGATTTTCTGTCAGGGTTCATTCAAGGTTGACTCAGATATCCTTTTTACTTTCAATTTCTATATTTATATCCAAATTTAGTTGTCATTATTGTTTTTGATTATTTTCTTCTTGTGCTTACAGAACAGAATCAGTGGAGAAAACAAATACAGCAGAGAAAATATATGAACCAGTACCCCAGTTGACACCCTCTCTGCCCCCAGCCACACTTCCCAAGCCCTCAACTGAAGGTAAAATAATGCTGAACAATTTTGAATGTGTGGTACATATTTATAAATAAATTCTGAAGTTAATGCCAATAACTGTCCCTCAGCCCCGCCTTCTTCTCGAGAGGACACCGTCCACAGTAACTTCCTGTCTCACAAAAGTTTCCCTGAGAAGTCGTCAATGAATGGCACGAGTGAAAAACCTCCGAAAACTGTCACCAGCGGCGGGGCTCCACCAGCACCAAGCTACAACCGCTATGTGCCCAAACCCTTCACAACCTCTGCAAGGCCTTTCGAACGCAAGTTTGAGAGTCCCAAATTCAACCACAACCTTCTGCCCAATGACAAGCCTGATATGGCCACAAAAGTAAGTCGTGTTTCAAGAGGTCTTGGTTCACATAATGTTGTTATGGTTGGTGTATATAATGTTCAAGTGAAATCAGCTTGTGGAATGCCCACTGAGAAAATTAACTACTTGGTGTATACAAGTAGCTGTGTTCATTGAGAAAAAAATGTGCTTTTTCCGGTTTCAGGGAAGTAATATGTCAATTTTTTTGGAACAGGGTCAGAGCGCAAGTCCAGTGAAGCCCTCCCAGTCCCAAACCACAGACCATGATAGTGGCCTAGATACATTCACTCGAACAATGGACCATCACTCCAAATATCAGCACAATAATATCAATGCGATGCCCAAAGCCATTCCTGTGAGGTAACGAATCGCCTTATCCACGGATGAAATCGAATGCATTCTGTCAGAGATACACATGTGCGGTGTCGTGAAGATTGATGCTCAAACCTTGCTGCTTTGCAGTCCCACTGCCCTGGACGATGATGAGGATGAGGATGAGGGCCACACAGTGGTCGCCACTGCTCGAGGTGTCTTCAACAGCAACGGTGGCGTGCTGAGCTCCATTGAGACGGGTGTCAGCATTATCATCCCTCAGGGCGCCATTCCTGAAGGCATAGAGCAGGAGATCTACTTCAAGGTCTGCCGAGATAACAGCATCCTTCCTCCACTCGACAAGGAGAAAGGTAAGATTATCACAAAACGGCACTGCAATGATATTGTAGTGTCACTCATCATATTTTTGCGCTTTGTACTTTCTCTTTTGATCTTTGCATTGTTTCTAAAACTGCACCATGCTGCCTCATTGACAAGGTCACACTTATCCATGGGGCACCGCCCAAGCAGCCACCCCAGTGCTGCATTGTTCAGTGTATGAGCAATTAATGGATATTCATTTTCCTCTTGAAACTTGTGAGTGGAACACAAAGAGCGAATGAATCGTCACACTTAACGCGACAAGAGAACAAGCCTACCGAGAATAAAGAAACAGTGTGATTGACTCCTCCCAGATCACTTCTTTGACAAGGGGTTTGTAATTGTAAATGAAGACAATCATAAAACATCATCATTCACCTCGCATGTTAACTCGTGTCCTTGAGTTTTGAAAGGCGCTTATAAATGAAATGTATTATTATTATTATTATTATTATTATTTATTATTATTATTATTATTATTATTCACTTTCATTTCGGAATTTATTCGGGAATTGAAAAGCATGACGTGGAGTGCCATTCCCGAATTTCTTCGGGTTTTGTTTTTTTTCTTGCAGGGATGTGCGGATCAAGCTCCAGTCAGACCTCTGGCAATGTTTTTCCTTCTGATGAAGGGCAGCATTTGCCTATTGTACAGCCGCCCTCACTACAAGCTCAGATAACTCCAGGGCCATATGACTTGAATGAACTCTTTTTTTCTTATGAAAGAAAAGAGTCTAAGGTTTCTAACGCTGTATTGAATATTTATGTAGTCCTAAAACTCAATATTTCTGTGGGTCTTGCAATTTAAGTGAAAATGACAAAAACCCTCGCACTGGACTGGACCCATATATGCACATCGTCTAGCAGTGAATGAGTTAACAATCATAAATCCATGTTACCTAAATGCATTTCATTTAGTCGTTGGATTATTAAACACAATTGAAGCACTTTATCAATCGCAACTTTGCCATAGGATTAGCTGACATACTCAAATGAATAACAGAAAAACTGAAGGAAAATCACAAATTGGAAAACAAACATGTGCACTAGCATATTAGCATAGAATGCACCGCGGGCATTGATTGCACCTTTATGCCGACATCAAACTCCGATAATGGTGATGAGTGTATTCTGTTTTAATTTGTGGTTTTGGTTTCTGATGGTGTGTTTTTTTCTTCTGTTCTGTCATTTTCAGGAGAGACTTTGCTGAGCCCTCTGGTGATGTGTGGACCTCACGGCCTCAAGTTTTTGAAGCCTGTGGAGCTGCGCTTACCTCACTGTGCGTCAATGACCCCTGATGGTTGGTCTTTTGCTCTAAAATCCTCCGACTCCTCGTCGGGTATGCTGTGCTCTCTCAGTTCTTCGGGGTCATTTGGGCTGCCTCTGTCACTATTTGACCGTTGTGGCTCACCTGAGTCATTTTCTTCTAGTTTTTTCCTTCCCAATGTGATGTGATATTTTGCTTAAAAAACACTGTAAATCTACCCCTGTCATTTATATTGAACTGTGGTTATGGTTTCAGGTATCTCACTATTGCTCATTCATTTTCACTCATTCCCAAATGGCCTCTATGTGATTTTTCACATCACAAACCCAATTTTCATTAGTTTCATTCATTGAATGCACTCTTCCCCTTAAGTTCAGTCTAATGAGAACCGGTACAAGAGCCTGAGTAAAAGTTTTGTCGTAATTCGAACATTAATATCGCACACAATTATTATCATCATGTGTAGCTCAAACTACAAGTCAAACTCCTTGAATTTCTGTGGCTCTTGTAATGGATTTTATTAGATATGTGCGGCCTTTGTTGGATCTCAAGCTCACTTAAAAATACATGTGTGTGGATGCGTGCGTGCGAGTGAGATATACGTATTGTACATTTATATCCTGTAAATGTACGCTGTGTTTCTCCCATCTCAGACTGACACCCGAATCTTTGCATGTAGAACGGCTTTTATAGGTTTCTTTATTGACACCCTGACCAGTCCAATTAAATGTAATGTCCAGATCACTTGCGACCCTAATGAGGATAAACATTTTAGAAAATAAATGTCTGGATCTGTGACTTGGAGACTAGATCCGTTACGATCGGGCTAGGGAAATCCTCCCTTGAACAATTTTGTTGACTGCACTTGATTTTTGTACCGTTTTCCATCTAATTTCTCGTCATAGTTGTCAAAAAAGACTCAAATGCGATCTTAGGGCCCCAAAACCAAGTTAAAAGCTCAACTCCTGCAAAGAAATGAAAAGATCAGAGAGGGACTTATTTCCTCATGCCTTCAAGAAGAGTGGTAATTTTGGCCGTTGTTAGGATTAGCAGTTAATTAGCCTCATTTTAAGAATAAGAAATGGCAGGCTGCATGAGATGTCGGCTGCCTCCATTGTTGGGTTGAAAGCGAGGAGGATTATCAGGCTGTGTGCTAATCCTTTTATTGAGAGGCAAGGCTACTCTCTGGCCTGCTCCTGTCCCCTCTGTGACTTTCTTTTTATACATCGTGTCGCCACTACTCTTCTCCTACTCAATAGTGCTTTGCGGCTAATGGATGCTCCTCCTTTAAAGAACGCCTTATTCTCTGATCAAACTTGGAGTTGTATTTTTTACCATATCAATCTACCGTATGTTCCAGTATAGAAAGCTCACCAGTGTATAAGGTGCAACCCCAATGATTGGTGTATTTTCAAACTTTTTTTCATATATAAGGTGCACCAGACTTTAAGGCGCACCTTCAATGAATGAAAACATGTTTTCCAAATATTTTGCTTTTTTGATTGTTGCTGTGCCGATGACCATTTTGTGTTTGGGAGCCTTTTACTGAGCGAGTTGCTTGTTCTTTAGCCACAAGGGGACACAACTCTTCCTGTGCCGGTCCCAAGCCCAGATAAATACAGAGGGTTGTGTCAGGAAGGTTATCCGACGTAAAAGCCTGGCCAAAACAAACATGCGAATCAAACCTCTGAAGATGGAGGACACTGATTCGCTGTGGCGACCCCTTGAAGGGAAAAGCTGAAAGGAAAAGAAGACGTAAGGCGCAACTGCGTATAAGGCGCAAGGTCATATTTTGAAGAAAATAAAGGCTTTTTGGTGCACCTTATACAATGGAAAATACGATAGATTTATATGGCTTTAATTCATTTAGGAGAGTGGGCAGATTGCATGAGTGTCTATCGACTACGGATGTTGTCATTTGGATTGGATTGGATATGCCTTTATTAGTCTCACAGTGGAGAAATTTACATTTCACAGCAGCAAAGTGATGAAAGGAATGGAAGTAGAAAAACGAAATACATGAGCTGCTGGAAAGGCAGCCACTCTCACTTTACAGGTGATGATGAACTTTAGTTTTTCTTTTTTTCTTCTTTTCCTTTTTTTTTTAACTGTCCTAAGGTGTCTTACTGGCCCGTACTTTGTTATATGCTTTCACTTGCTATTTGGCTCAGATTTTTCTTTTGGTCTGCATCTTCAACCAGCTTTGCTGACTTCCCGTTGCCTGAGAACCTGGTCTGGTTGTGATTATTATGACAATTAGCACCACTTTAAGGTAACAAGAAGCAGAACCGCCAAACTCCACAGGAACAGAAATTGTTGTCAGACCATCCAGAATAACTGAACAACCAACCACGCCCCCATTTCTATTTAAAGTGAACAATTCACTGCACATTTACTGTATGTCCCCCTCAAGGGACTGAGGTGAGACTGGGGACATCCATGGAAGGATGAAATGACTCGCCGGTGTTTGGATGTAGGCCACTGTCTTTTTTTTCTCTATGCATTGCTGGCAGGCAGGAGTAGTTGTTGATGAATTCATATTACAGTTGTTCCATACAACCAACCCTGAAGAGGGAGTGCTTATGTCGCCATTACAGTTACATTGAAACCTAAAAGACTTATCACTCACCATCTGCTCCATCTGTTCCTTTTCCTCTCAGGTGACCCCAAAAACTGGCAGAACAAGTCTCTCCCTGGAGACCCCAACTACCTGGTGGGAGCCAACTGTGTTTCTGTGCTCATCGACCACTTTTAAATGGAGGTGGCGTGTTGGGGTGGCCCTCAATATAAACAGGACACAGGCACACATCAACACACGCTCTCACACATTCACAGCTGCACTCTACGACTCCCGATGGTGGCGTGAAGAAGATCCAGTCGGCGCTGTTTACAGCCTAGGCACTGAAGTTCAAAACCTTTCCCTTTCAAATGAAGTTTCGATGAAGTGAAGCCACTGATGCATGAGCCCCATCCCTCTCCCACCCTGCTCCTGCTCCAAAGGATTAACGCTCTATATCCAATGAAGTTTTTACATGAGTATACATGGATGGATTGTTTTCCAATTTGCGCCACAAGTGAACATATTTTACAAACGGTGTATTTATGCTATATATGCAAACGGTATATATAGTAGTCTAGATAAAACGTATTTAGTCCTGAATCCTTTATTATTTTTCAGTTCAGACGACTGAATATTAATATGTAGCCACATTCTTACACTTGGAGGGAATCTAATGACGGCGTGAGTCTCAGATGAGACAGTTGAAGGTCAGCTGGATCTAATAGCCAAGCAGCGCACTCAAACCTTTATTCTTCCTCGGTTATACGCCTTTTCTTTTTCTTTTTTCCGATGAAATCTTTGTAGCTTGAGTTGTTTGCTCGCTCCTTCCAGCCTGTGGGAGATCTATGCATGTTCTACTCAGGTCCAGTGGCCTCCTCAGTTTGCTTCCTTACTTTTCTTTCTCGTCTTCTCTTTTTGCACTCGTGCATTCAAACACAATAAGCGGTGATGCCTTATCTGCAGATCATTCACCTCTTTTCGTGACAAAAAAAAAACAAAACAATAATTTATGATGAGGACATGTCTTGTGTTGTTGGGTCTGCCATTTTTGTTCACCCAGTGTACAAGCAATCCTGGGTTCAGCACACACTAACGGTTGTGAAAGGATAACAGATGGTTGTTGGTCTTTTATCTCTATGCATTAGTTATGAAAACAAAATGGAAGAAGGTGAGGAAAAGTGGCTGTAAATAATGCAAGCATATTGCCTTGGTTCTTTTGTTTGTAAATGAACTTTTTTTGTAAGTCTTTTTTTGTATAAAATGTAGCGAAAACATGTTTTCAAAAGTGGAAGAGAAACACGGAAACATGATTTATCTTTGTATTCTGGAGTATACCCTCGAGCCTTGAAACGTTGAACCTGAAAGTAATACATGACACCTTTTCTACCAACATATTCAAGTTCATTTACCGTCAGAAAGTGTCTTTTTATGGCTACATCAGGATCAGGAAAGTGCTTGGCTGACAAACTTTTTTTTTATTCATTTGTCCTCCCAAAATGTACCCTTCACTGATTTCAATACTGGATGCTGTTTGTGTGCCCGTAAATGTATTTTTGTACTAATAGACCAATAACGATGTATGGCACGCCAGTACCGGTTTATTTTTAGACTTAACACATCTTTAATTTGATATTAGCGCTTCACATGTGGCTGATTTCTTTATTTTTGTTTCCTCCTCTGCAACACAATTTTAAGTATACCACTGTATTAATAAATAAAATAATTTTAAAGTAATGCTTGACAAAGATGTCGCTCTGTTGCCTTGCAAAGTGAAACGTGTTTGATCTAAAATAAGTTGTCGTATCTAGAACTAAAGGCCTATATTTAGCTGTAGTTAACTCGCTGTTAAGGCCATTATTTGAGAACTACAAATATATTTTCTTGTACCTTTGAAAACCTGTATTTTCATGTTTTGTTGCAATGTGCCCTGTGCCAATAATAATTTGCTACTCCCCACGCAGAGGGTCATTTCCCTCCACGCATTTCACAAGAGTGACCACGAGATGGCACTGGTGATGTCTCAATTTAATGTATGAATCTCAATGTCAGAAATTATTCCATTTGGGAGCATTGTGTCTCTAAGCAAGACTTTCGAGGCCCGTTGGAGGAGAAAAAAAGAGGTCAAACTCGCTTTGACTCCTCAAATCCCTCTAAAACTGTACTTTTAGTTTGGGGTCAATGTTCACGACTCTATCCCACGCCTTCACAGTGCCCACATCCAAAAGTGACCATCACATTTAAATGACTTCAGATTGTATTGCGTTCATATTAATGCTACCAGATTATTTCAAGACCCAACCTGTCAAAGACCAACAGCTCTGTGGTGCAACACTATGTTTGCTCAGAACCAATTGAAACATCAGCTACAATCATGTGTTTGGTCGTGACCAAGATTATGATTAAATTATTTGTATTGGATTTAATCAATGGCCAGCACGGTGGTCAGCTGGTTTACGCATCTGCTTTGCAGCTGGTTTACGCATCTGCTTTGCAGTACAGACGTTCTGGGTTCAATTACAGGCACACCGTGCCCGCATGGGTTTTCGCCATGTGCGCCAGTTGCCTCATTGTGGTCGGACCACCCTCCACATGCAAAGTTCTCAGTTATCTATCCATTCATTCATCCATCCATTTTCTGATCTGCTTATCCAGACAAGGGTTGCGTGCTGTGCTGGTACCTATCCCAGCTGTATTTGGGCAGTAGGCGGACGACACTGAACCGGATGCCAGTCAATCACTGGGCACACAAACACCCATCCACACTCACACAGAGGGAAAATTTTGAGTGTTCAATCAGCCTGCGCCTGCAATGTGGGAGGAAACCGAAGGACCTGCAGAAAACCCTTAGGTATGGGGAGAACATAATGCAAACTCCTCAAAGGCCAGAACTGGAACAGAACCATGTGTCTCTGCACTATATGGTCAATTATTGTTTCTCTTCATAACTGAATGTATCAATATATGCAGTGTATATATATATATATATATATATATATATTTTACTACTACTAGCTGTCCATCGTAGGTGATGATGACGCTTGCTCCAAGGGAGGGGATATAGGGGCGGGGGGGGGGGTAGCGACGTTGTCGCTGGTGCCACTTTTCATGGGCATAGAGCAAACACGTCCGCAGATGGAACATGGGAGGCCGTATGCCAGGGGGGTACCAGCCGCCCACTGGTGCCGTTGAATGCGTCTCTCTAATTGTCTGTTTTGGTGGATTTGATGTATTTCAGAGACAATCCTGGCACAAGTGGTCTGCCAGGTTTGTCGGTTGGAGGCCAGAGTTTCGAGCTTTGTGGTGTTGATGTTTGAGGAGGTCCGTGGTGTAGTCCTTGAGGTGTCACTTTTGCCCCCCTGCAGGTGCTTTGCGTCTTTCAGCTGTCCATAGAGGACTTGGCGGGGCAGGCGGTGATCGGGCATACGGATGGTGTGTCCAATCCACCGAAGATGTTTCTTTGCAACTGCCGCTTCCATGCAGATGGAATTTGTGCGCTGAAGGATGTCTGAGTGGGGAACTCGATCTTCCCAGGACAGGCCAAGGATCTTCTGCAGGCTCCGGATGTGGAAGACCTCAAGGGTATTAATGTGCCGGCGGTATGTGGTCCATGTTTCTGCTCCATAGAGAGAGTGGAGAGACATACTGCGTTGTATACGGCAATCTTGGTTCCAATTCTCAGGTTTCGGTTCGAAAAGACTCTGCTGCGTAAATGAGCAAACGATGGCGTGGCTTCATTTATACGTTTGTGTACTTCTATGTCAATGGAGCAATTGGAGGACAAAGTGGAGCCAAGGTAGGTAAAATGATCCACTATATTTAGTGAAATGCCATTGATGTGAAGGCTGGGTGGTGCGGGAGTTGGAGACACAGGTTGGAACATGAGCTCTGTTTTTTATGTTGATCTGGAGACCAAAAGACTGGTACAAGCTAGAAATGGTGTTGAGAGCATGCTGCATAGATTCTGAGCTGTGAGCTAGTACAGCACAGTCATCAGCATACTGAAGTTCGCAGATGTGGCAGATATTTGTCTTTGTCTGGGCCTGGAGCCGTCTGATGTTGAAGAGGTTTCCATCGAGGCGGTACTCCACCCGGATGCCATCTTCATGTCCGATGCCTTTGTGAAATAGGCACGTGACGGCAGAGAGGAGGATGTTAAATAGCACTGGAGCCAAGACACAGCCCTGCTTCACCCCAGCGTTCACCCCGAAGAGCTCTGACTGGAGCTCTCCGAAGAGTACTGTGGCTTGCATCCCGTCATGCAGCTGCTGGAGGATGCAGAGAAACTTGGGTGGTACCCCAAGTCTGGAGAAATGTTTACATAGCAACTCACGATTGACGGTGTCAAAGGCTTTGTTGAGATCTATGAAGGCTATGTAGAGGTCCAGGCGACGTTCTCTGCTCTTCTCCATAAGCTGCCTTAATACAAAAATCAGATCTGTGGTGGATCTTGTCTTCCGGAAACCACATTGCGTTTCTGGAAGCACTGACTCTGAGAGATGCTTGACCAGCCTACTGAGCATGATTTTGGCCAAAATTTTCCCTGCGGTGGAGAGGAGAGAGATTTCTCGGCTATTCCCACAGGCTGTTTTGGCCCCTTTCTTTTTGTAGATTGCAATGATGTTGGTGTCCTTCCAGTCCTTGCCATGTTCTCAGATGTCATGTATAAGGAGGTGCAGACGGCGCGTGAGGAGATAACCTCTGTGTTTGTAAACTTCCACAGGGATGCCATCAGGTCCAGCACTTTTTTTGTTCTGAAGGCTCATGATGGCTGGCCCGGTCTCCGAAAAAGATGGTGGGGTTTCGATATATATATATATATATATATATATATATATATATATATATATATATATAATGAGAATTTTGGATAACCTTGCCTCAAAGACGAAAATTCCACCTGATTTCAGAACATTGTCATCCAACAGTTCTTGGGGACGCTGGCCCAACCACCCCATATCTAACGTTCAACACTTTTTAATTGCCATCTCATGTTGCATTCAAAATAATAACCCCGCTGAATTCTGAAAATGTGAACGTTTACCCCTTTTGCATAAAATGTTTGTTTCCGTGCACCCAGACCAGTTGTAAAGCACCCTCCGGCATCCAAGTTATCCAAAGTAATTTTTTTTTCAGTCGGCCTCTATTAGTTAACTCTAGAGAAGAATCTCGCCAAGGGTCATGCGTGAATGAACTTATTTTGTTGCATGTCACTGATTTTCCTCTGACCATTGAGGGGACAGTATCAGTATTTTACAGTTTTCATCGGTAATCTTTGAACGGATGTTAAAGTCGAACAGAGGAGGAATGTTGAAGAGTGCTTGTACTATTTGGGAAGTTTGAAATAAGAAAATATGTATTTGCTTAAAGGACAAGACTGCAGCCATTTGCATCTCGGAGTTGCAACATGCAGTTTATACTTGTTTAAACATGTTAGGTGCGTCTTTCTTTCTTCCAACATAACATTGCTTCATTATAGAGCTTAAAGAGCTTGTTAAAGTCAAGGCCCAGGGGCCAAAACTGGCCTGCCATCTCATTTTATCCAGCCTGCAAAAGCAAATAAAACTTGTGAAATTCCATGATGCTTGCTAAATTCCGAACCACAATTTCAAAATGTCCCATGTAAAGCACAGTAACTTTAATTATTTTTTACTTCCAATTTACTGCCTTCCCCAAATTCATAATGGGCCGCAGAGACAATGTGGCACGCGGCAAAAAAAAAAATAATTTGACACCCTTGGTGATCTCATTTGCAAGTTTTATTTATGTCCACTTGGGGTCGGCACCTTCACATTCTGCACCAATCATCTATTATCTACTCGTGACTGCATAAGTCAGACAGGTTTTGCAAAGCGTGCTCTGGCCTATCGAATGACGTTATGTGGACTCAGTCAATCAAGAGTGACGATTTGGCTGGCCGTTCAGTGGCTAGCTGTTCGTTCATCACCTAGGATTGCCAGGTGTCAAATCCAATTCCAAAAAGTACACATCTTCATGAAGAGGTCATTTTCCTGCACGTTGTAGAGGAGCACCTCTGGTTTATAATAACTACTACTACTAATAATAATAATACATTTCATTTATAAGCACCTTTAAAAACTCTCAAGGACACTTTACAGTCACAGGATATTTTTTCTGCGGGTGAGCAGCGGCAACAACACGCGCCAGCATTCACTCATCCCGGAAGTAACAATTATCTCAAATTGGATGGAATTGGCAAATGAGATTGAGAACCCTTTAACAGTCCCACAATGGGGAAATCGGTAAGGTAAATGCTGCTAGATTCTGTGATAATTTATTACTGAAGAGAAATTCACCTGTTAAAATCATGCGCCCTTTTTGTTGTCCTCATTTTCTGTACACGCTCTGTGTCCTTTGGGACAAAATGTCCCGTCTTCAGTAAACCCACCAAATAAGCAGCTTAGTTGAATTTTTAAACACAATTTTAAATTTTGCTTGAAGAAACAACTTGTCCTTCACCACAATATATGATCTAGTTCTTCCTCTTCACTTGTATTTGTTTAGCTTCAGAAAATGAAAAACTTTTGAGAAAAGGATTTTTGGATGATTTTTTTATTTTATTTTATTTTATTGCATTTCAATGACTCTTTCTTCCCCTCCAATGAACTATTCAGACCAACACAGAAGAATACATTACAATACACAAATACAGTAATACCTCAGCTTCCAAACTTAATTGGTGTCACTATTTGTGAGGTAGTGATGGTGTTGGATCCCAAAAAAGCAGGCAGAAGAGACGAGCAGCGACGTCAATTACATGCTGCTCAGCAGCGTGTAATTGACAAATTGCATTAAAATAAAGTCAGCAGGAACCAAATCTCAAACATCAAAGTCATCAGAAGTACAAAGTAGCAAAGAAAACCATGAGTAAAAATCTGCCACGAGGAAACAAACCTGACAGGGTGAAGCAAACACATACAATGACCCGACAGTGAATTGCCGCGTCGGGAGTCCTTTTAACTGCCACTGATTGGAACAACCAACACCTCTGCAGGTGGGGCCGACAGTGCCACCCGTTGATCACCAACCAGATCGTGACAATTGGTTCCCAGAAAGTGTGTGTCAGGCAAAAAGTTCGTCTGCCAAACATTTCCCATCAGAAATCATTAAAAATGAGAATAATCCATTCCCAGGTCCCCATAAAACACAATTTTCTACTAAATTAGTCTTAAAACCACACAAAGAATACCTTGTGTTATGTATCATAAATGTGCTATTGGATTGTAATGAAAGAAATAAACTGTATTGTATAATAAAGTTGTTTTATTTACCTTTGTGATGGTCGTTGATGTAGGTGCCTCTTGATGATATCCGAGTGAAGTTGCTGTGCTTTCTTGGCGATAATACCCTCACTCACAATCTCGCCTGCTAGCTGCTTTTCTTTATTCCAAATCAACAGAAGTTTTTCAACCTCTTCAATTGCCTGAGGCCACTGCTTAGAGAACACAGAAAAACCCTTGGCTACACATTGCAACGGTCAACTTAGCGTACTAGTACTGGGACGCTAAGTCACACAAACGCACACCTCGTTCGTGTTTATTGATTATCTCCTTCTTCTGCTCGACCGTAATTTTCTTTCATGTCCTCTTTGGCTTAACACTAGCCTGTGGTGGGGTCTTTTTCGGTCCCATAATAGCAAATGTACTCTATTCGATAGCAAACCACGACTGCACTCAAAGGGGGTGTGGAAAACTAGTCCGCCAGCCGCCGTGGCGCTGTATGGTTTGGTTTGTCCGCCTCAAACTAGTTTGTATGCCAAGATTATATTGTCGCAAATTTAATGTTGGGAAGGTGAAAAGTCACAGTATGAAAACAAATAACCCATTCAAATAATTGTAGATGTAGCGTAGTATGTAAATGCATGGCCTTTGTGTACATACAGTATATATTTCTTACACCTGCATTACACATTATGTGTCTCTTCTCTTACTTGCCCACGGTGAGGAACTGGCTGTGATAGCTGGATCCTCAGTTTCCTCCGGAGCTCCTAAACTCAGAATAGCTTTTACCACTGCTTCTTCTTTCAATGAGTGGCGTTCCAAGTGTCTTTCCTAGCTTCTCCAGTAACACCCTCCTCTTGGTCTTCTTAGGCTGTATCAGGCCAGGTTGATCTATCTCCAGCTCACCTGCTAAAATTAGTCGCCCTAAGTAGGCCTGAAGGTCGGTTTCCTCCCTCTTTCTCTTGCTGTCTCCATATTTGAGAAAACCCATCAGATTTGTTATCTCAGCATTATGTTGCTATTGCTGGTGTGATAAACGGGTAGAATGTAGGTACAATGGGGGTCCTGAAGATGATTGATCGTACTCTGGGTTATATTCCTCCTCATTTTCTTCTGATACATTGTCCACTTCCTCTTCTGAATCGGTTGTCTTGCTGGATATCAGGAAAAAAAATCAGTTCTCGAGCCTCTTCTATGTCATAATGTACAACAGCGTCAGAACACAGAGAATTAGGGGTCCTGTAATATGCAGCTCCCCTATAATCCCTTGAAATCCACCCAAAAGCATTTCTGCCGTCTGCGAGAATGCCACCTATCTTGTCTGGTTTATGTCTGCTCCTGTCTTGTTCATGTGTACAACTAATTGTTTTGAGACAAATAAAAATTAAACATTCTGCGGTGTGTAAAAAAATGTTATGACCTTAATTTCAATTCGATTTGCCTCACGGGTCATTTTGACCTGAATACCATCTTTGGTTTTTTTGTACAGCTTCATTGGAAATTGGAATAAAAACGAAATTTCAATTTTTCTACAGTTGGGGTTATTTTGACCAGAAGACCACAGGAGGGTTAAGATAAACTGTGGCAGGTTTTTGCTTTCTGGATCCGATTTGACATCCCTCCACTTAAACCAGTTGTACTTTGCAGCAGGCACAGATGCACTCGAGTATCTTTTATTAGGTCTTTAATAATAATGATGATAATAATAATACATTTCATTTATAAGCGCATTTCAAAACTCTCAATGACACTTTACAGTCACAGGATATTTTTTTCTGCGTGTGAGCAGCGGCGGCCACACGCGCCAGCTTTCATGCAACTTTGTTCATCCACTGTCTGTCACACTATTTTTGCTCGTGTTTCTTTCACTGTAGTTATGCGGACGATATAAATTTTTATTCATTCCAATACAAAAATTCGAGCTGCATTAAATCTGCAAACTGAAGTACGGATCGCCTCTTATATACCTTCGTAAAGAAATATTTCATTGGATTCAGCCACCCTTTACCTTAGTTTTTTTTTTTAAATGCGCCCCCACTTCACTCGCCGGGATTAAAATCCCTTTTCACAAATCAACAGCAGGCATGCATACAGACACCCCACCCCCGAACACCCCTCCTCGATCACCATCGTAGTAAATCAGCCTGTTTTCCCCTTGCTGCATGCGCACAGGCTCCCTGTGGCACATTTCCAACAATTGCGCGCCCGAAACCCGCCGCCGATGAACAATTGCGGATATTCCACGATAGAATTCGACGTGCTGGATGCAGGAAGTGTCCACGCTGAGCCTTTGACGCCGTGTCTCGAATCCGCTCGAGCCGTTTCTGTCATAATCAGCATGGCGGCGTGACAATGGTGCAAGATTGGTTATCCGGTGCGTCGTCGGTGACTTTTCTTCCGAGGAATGGATTGTTTGCCGGCGCTAGGAAGAACATTGCTGGAGCCCTCGTTTGGATTTCGTGCGTGACGTTTTGTATCCACTCCACTCGCGTCTTCTTTCTTGTCTTCCATTCACGGCAGTTCAACTGCTAATTGGAGAACATCTTAATTGATGGAGAACAACCACACAAGGCTTTGACCTCCACTCTCGCCTTTTCTGCTTTCTACCCTTGTTTCTCTTCTCTCGTGACGTGTATTCGGCTCGTTTTTGCTCGCCCGACATTTGTTCCACCTCAATTTAAGGACAATGCCGCTGAACGCGTTGCCCCGGGCTGGCTTCGGCGCCCAGGGCTCCCTCAGCCCGGCGTCGCTGTCCCGCAGTCTCTCTCGGCTGAGGGAATACCGAACTCGGACGCGGATCATGTTGGCCCTCGGAGTCTCTCAGATGGTCCTGGGAAGCCTCATCTTGGCCGTCAGCTTCGCGGCTCTGGCTCTCACCACATCTCCCAGAGTCCGACACTCTTGCCCTTTCTGGGCAGGTTTCTCCGTGAGTACATCTTTTTCTCCCTCTTTTCTTTGTTTTACTTGTCTTGAACGATAATAGGCGGCCTGATATGTGGGTAAAAGCAATACGTTTTACATTAGATTTTTAGGAGATTTTGAAGTGGACAGCAATGTTTACCTGAACTTTGAAAAAGCATACCTGTCTAGATTAGAACAAGGGTGTCAAAATCATTTTTTTGCCACGGGCCACATTGTAGTTCCGGTTTCCTCTCGGGGCGTTATACTTTTAGGGAAGCCATTAGAATGTAAAATCCCTTCCATATATTACATATATTTCACACAACAAATTAATGAATAACTAGATTTCATTTTTGAAGATAAAAATAACTGTTATTGTGGTTGACATCGGACAATTTGAAATTTTGGTTCAGACTTTAGCAAGCATCATGGAATTTCACAAGTTTAATTTCCTTTCACGGGCCAAATAAAATGATGCAACGGGCAAGATTTTGCCCCTGGGCCTTGAATTTCACACCCGTGTGTTGACCCTAAAGTTGTCACGTGTCAGTTTGTGACAAACTGTCAGGCCCTACCTGCAGTGGCACAGGTGTTGGTCATTTTCATCGGTGGCAGTTAACTCATTCACTGCCAGACGTACAAAAATGTGTCCACTCCAGTGCCAGGGTTTTTGTTATTGTTCCTGAATAAATTATTTTTATTTTATTATTTTATTCTTGAATAAATTCCTGATTGGCAGTGAATGAGTTAAAAGGACTCCTGGCATGACCATTCAGTGTCGGGTCATTGTTTGTTCCTTCCTGCCAAGTTTGTTTCATCTTTTCTGGTTTGCTTTGTTTTCAGTCATGTTTTAGTCATGGTTTTGTTTAATACTTTGGACCTTTTTATTTTAAATACAGTACTTTGATGTTTGAGATTTTTTTTCCTGCCGACATTATTCAATAGAATTTGTCAAATACACCCTACTCGTCCCTCCTGCCTGCATCTTTGGGGTCCACCACGTAAGTCACGCCACCAAACCAAAGTGTCACAAAACGTCGCCACACTGATATTTACCATCTATTGGACATTTTATTCAGCCACGACAAGTCACCAGCATCGATAGATAAACATTATTTGTGGTAAATATTTTGAAGACCACTTCTGGGAAATTGAACAAGCGTTAAATTTAGAGGCTTTTCGTGGAATGATGTGTCAATAAGAAATTGATTTATGCCTGTGCGACATACTTCCCGTGTCATCAGGGGCAGCCCTTTGGTTGACCAATTTGCACCCCGACCTTGCAGTGCACAGGTGCAAGGTTCAATTCCGGCCTTCCTGTGTGGAGTGTGCATGTTCCTCCCGTGCCTGCATGGCTTTTTCTCTGGGTACTCCGGTTTCCTCCCACATTTCAAAAACATGAATGGCAGGTTCATGAAACTGTCCCGAGGAGTGAGTGTGAGCGCTGGTGGTTGTATGTCACTCCGTGTCCTGCGATTGGCTGGCAAATGGTTCAGGGTGTACCATGCCTACTGCCCAAAGACTGGGGCTCCAACATCCTCCATGACACTTGTGAGAATAACATGGGTCAGAAAATAAATAGATAAATAGATGGATGGATGATGTCATCAGTCATTATGAATACCATACGCATCAGCCTTCTTGAAAAATATATGGAAGACATCAGTGCAATCTTGTTGGATGATTTGTAAGTCATGGCAGATTTACAACAACATAGCTTTGGTGGCTATGATCTTGTCTTCGAGCTTTTTGCCAAACATGTTCAGTTTATTGGACACGGTTTGAGAAGTTCCAGATGAAACACACATGTTCCAATTGTTGAAGCAGGGGTGCTGCTTGGTGCTTCATGTCAATTTCCTTGACTAAAAAAAATGATTTGCAAGGGCCACTTGTGGTGACGGCGTCTCAGAATTGTCATTGCTGCCAATGCAGAACTCTTAAAAGTACAGAAAATAGCAACTGCCTGAAAAAAAATGTGCGTGGTGAGGCGATGACAACACATTGCTTTATTTTCTTCTTTTTTTGTGCACAGGATTGGAACCACTGAGGCTGAATGGAGTACAATATAGTTGGCCTATATTATTTTGGTTTGCAAAATGTGTCACTTTGTGAACAATGAAAATTGAAAAAAGCAGTTGCTCTCGTTCTGAACTATCAACACCTAAAAATGCACCAAAATTTTGGATTGGATTACGCTTTATTAGTCTTGCAGTGGAGAAATTTACATTTCACAGCAGCAAAGTTATAAAAGGTAAAGAAAGAAAGGAGTTGAAAAACAAAATACAGGAGCTGCAGTAAAAGCAGCCACACTAGCGGCCCCATCTTGAAGTCAAAACAACAACAAAAAACTAAATAACAAATAATGTGACACAACACAAAAGACACAGACATGCATTCAATCTTAAGCACTTTCTGCACCCTCTTTGTTTTATGAAGCAGTTCTAGATGAAAGAAGAGAGGATCAAAATGTCCTTTTCGCCAGTGGATCAGGGACGTCATTGTGAAATGTGCACATCAACTACAAGCTAACTGTTGAAGGCAAACACGATGCCGTAGCAGCCATTAACGAAGAGATTGTCTCATATCTCCTGTCCCACATCAATCCGCTTCAATTCCAAGTCAGTTCCACATACGCATCGGCGCTCTGCGCTGACGCTCCTTTCTTATTATCGCGGGCTCCTCAAGCCATGCATCCATCCAGCCACAGACTGTCCAACTGCACCGACCTTTCCGCTGAACAAAGTGGGACTGTGAAGATGCTGCCCATGACAGGCACAAAAAAAGCACAATGGCCCCAGAGCTGTCCAGCGATGACAGTCAAATGGCACCGACATTCCTCTCAATTAACCATTCAGTCCAGTCTCCTCTTTGATGAATGTCAAAGAGGAGTGCCAAAAATGCTGAAAAACAATCCGTATCTTTTCCACACGACGCACAACAACTTAAAGTGACAAAAGAAAACACAAAAACAATAAAAACAGCAAGGCTCATGAGAGCATTTGCTGACGGCTGCTTACTTGAGTGCCATCTTGGAATTCTTTTTAATGGTATTTTTATTTATTTATTTTACGTATTTATTTTTAACGGTCTTAACAGGGGCGGCCCGGTAGTCGAGTGGTTAGGACACTGGCTTCACAGTGCAGAGGTTCGCGTCCCGGTCCGGCCTCCCTGTGTGGAGCTTGCATGTTCTCCCCGGACCCGTGTGGGTTTTCTCCAGGTCCTCCGGTTTCCTCCCACACTCCAAAAACATGCATGGCAGGCAGATTGATCACTCCAAATTGTCCCTAGGTGTGAGTGTGAGAGTCACTGTTTGACGTCTTTGTGTGCCCTGCGATTGGCTGGCAACCAATTCAGGGTGTCCCCCGCCTCATGCCCGAAGACAGCTGAGATAGGCTCCAACACCCCCCGCGACCCTAATGAGAAATAAGCGGTACAGAAAATTTTGCTGAAACCAGACAGTTTAGATGATGAGTGGCCTTATCTGTTGTTATAATACTTCATGTTATGTCACAGGAAATGAATCAACCCTTTGAAGCACACCAAACGGAGATTCTGTGAGGTGTTGTGTGACCTCAATATTTGGCTCGGCCATTTTCCTCCCAAGAAACGCCGCATTCCAAGTTGTAATATACGAGGGCCCTTCAACTTGAGAGCTTCTTCTTAAGAGCTCCTTTGAGTACCAACTCAGTTATATCATTTTACTTGACATTTTCGTGTTAACTAACATGGCTGTAAAATCAGCATTTACGCATCCATGCATTTCTCAAAGTGCATTTCTTTTTCCTTATTGGGGTTGTAGGTGAGCTGCAGCCAATCTGTTCCCACATGTGAAGGCTTTACACTTACTTAGGTGCACCGTTAAAACATTGGAAAAAAGTGTCAATGATGAAAACACACACACACACACACACACACACACACACACACACACACACACACACACACACACACACACACACACACACACACAAAATGTATATGCCATACAGATCATAATTCTACATTTTTAGTTCTTTGTTTATAATGCACATTTCCTTGATTTGCTGCCAAAGACCCTGTGCAGGGCCCACTCCATTAATTATAGAGGCGCTGGGCCAGAGCGTATGAGGAGAAGGGAGGGAGTCAGGGTCTCCTCAGTGCCATGAAGACCATCTGTGTTTGTGTGTGAGGATGTGCTCGTGTGTGTGTTTGGGGAGGGGTACAGTCAGAAGGAAATACGAAGAAGCCACAGGGATCAGAGTGCAAAGGGCAACACACATTCAAGATGGGCGCCTTCAACTTATTTGACAGTGTTGTGTTGGCGTTTATGTTCCGACAGCTGCTTGTTCAGATCCATGTTTTGTCAGTCTGGTCATGTCGTGTCGCCTACCCAATGTGCACAATCATATTTGCTACAATGCTCCAACATTGGACTGAGGCGCTTCATTATTGCCAAGACTGTGAAGCTATTGTCTTGCAGTACCGTTGTGACGGCACTATACTCATCCACAATGTCTGCACAAGATAACATTTGTCCCTCTTACTTCTGAGTACTTCGTCTCTGCATGTAGATGAACTGAGCTAATGAGCATGTTGATGCGAGGTTTTGTGTGTGTGTGTGTGTGTGTGTGTGTGTGTGTGTGTGTGTGTGAATGTGGCTGGAAGCGTCACCTTTACTCTCTACAAAGAGAAATGGAGTCTTGCTCCTCCCCTTCACCCGCAGTGACCGACCGCTTTGATCGCAACCTATTCAGACCTGAATTTGTCCTGCACAGACGGCATGGGATCGGTTCCCACTCAGTGACAATGTGGGTGTGAATGGTTGTTTGTGTCTATTTATGCACAGTGACTGACTGGCGACCAGTTTAGGGTGTAATCTGCCTTCCGGCCACTCCCTGCGAACCTGTTCAGGATTACCAGTGTTGAAAATGGAGGGATGGTTTGACATTTGATTATGAAATTGGACTGCAGTATTTGTGTGGTAAAGGATCACTTGATGGTTTCAAATATTAAATAAGTAGCCAGATGAACACTTTTATCCTTTATGGATCAAGCGCTTTCCAATAATCTTCCTGAAACCCACTTTTCAGTCTTTTGTATTACACACAAACATACTCGGGTAGATCAGAGCAGAATCTGCTGATACTTGGCTCAGAGCGCAGCCAGAAATCAACTGTACTTTGTTAACTCATTCACTGCCAGACCATGTGCAAAAATATGTCCACCCCAGTGCCAGGGTTTTTGTCATTTTCACTCAAATTGCAGGACCCACTGAATATTGAGTTTTAGCACTACATAAACATTTAATACGGCGTTAGAAACCTTAGACTCTTTTCTTTCGTCAAAAATTATATGAGCTTGAAATGGGAGTGGCTGTACAAAATACAATACAATACATATCGAGTCATATAGCGCCTTAACAACAGCTAAAGCTGTAACAAAGTGCTAACATGGAAGGGAAATTCGTGGAAGGGAAATCATTGCCCCCTCGCAAGAAAAAAACTAAATCCAAACAAACTCGGGAACGGTGCTCCATGTCACACTTTTCAATTCCCATATAAATTCGAGAATGGCAACAAAGTGAAAAATAATCTTGTCGTCCCTAAAAATAGCAGCGCACGATCAATTATTTTGTATTGTAACCTTGTCAAACTTTCGGGAGTGGAGTTCCTCATTCGTGTGTAGCAAGTCTTCTCAAAACTGTGAGCTCTTCAACCTAAATGCTCAACAGTTCATGAATTGATCGAAAGGTGCACCACTCAAGTGCGGTGGGCTTATTATGGATTTGACAATTTACAGAGGTTTAAAAATATATATATAAAGATTTCAAAAAATGGCTAATTCTGGCTGTCATTGCTAATGAAGTCTTTTTTTGGGGGGGCACGGGGGCGTCGAAGCAGATTAGTTGCTTGCAAAGTTGATGAAACAAAATGCTTTTTTTGAAGTTAATTGCCTCCAATTAACTTCTGTCTTTACTTTTTTCTTGTCATTGAGGAACAGAGGAGGATGGAGTTCGCTAGACTCTTATAAAAGATTAAAAAAAGTTTGAGAAAATTATACAGAGGCGGCACATATATTTGTATCAACTCCGAGTTAATTTATGGAGATGCGGATGGTAATTTGTTCTGCATGTCAGCTGCTGACAGCTGCAGAAGTCCTTTGGCTGCCTCTGTCGTTCAGGGGCCAAAGCCAGCAAGGCAGAGTGATTTTACAGCCAAGAGCTCACAGGTGAACCCGCCAGCCAGACACAGCACACAAACGTGTCTGTATGCGGAGGCCCGGTACCGTCTGCATGCGTCCGTATCACCCTTTATCATCACAATGACATCGACAGGAAATGACAAATGTCCAAGCAGAACTGTGGCTTGATAACAAGCCTCGGGCTGTGTGTGTGTGTGGGGGGGGGGGGGGGGGGGGTGAAAAGATGTATTTGGCTGGCACACGGCCAACAAGTGATCACAAGAACACTATGTTGCATTCAATAAGCAACGTTTGTGCGGTGATGAATGCTTTCCTGCGCTTGAACACGCTCACATGGCAGAGTCAAAAGAAAAACAGTTGCCTTCCCAAAGAATAATGTTCATGTGCAGGAGTCACAATTTCATATAAATACAATTGTATCCCTTTGACTGTTTAGTTTCTGAGTGCTTTTATCTTTGTTGAACATATGAGTCATCAATTATGATCTGCTTCATTACCTCCAGTCCCAGTTTGTCTCTCTCTCTCTCTCTCTCACACACACACATGCACACACACACACACAAAACACACTGCGGTGAATTACACTCTGGTGGTTGAAAATTACGCTCTTGAATGAATATGAATAGCTCCAGTGACGCCACGAGTTAATACACCTTTCCACGATGTCATTTGACCCAGGCAGAGTGATTCAGCAAACAGGGTCAAAGACTTATATTGATTATATTGCTCGCCTTATTCTCGCCATCGTTGGAATGTTTGAAGAGTTGGTCAAAAGCAAACTAAACCATGTGACTGTGGAAGATACATTCAGGTCAGTAAATGCCAGGACATTGTTACAATTCTCACGTTTTTGGCATGAAACACCACTCCAATGGATTTGCAATGAAATAAGCAAATGAAATTAACAGCGGACTTTCAGCTTTAATTGGAAGGTACAGTGATACCTCATCTTACGAACTTAATTGGTTCCCAGAAAGTTTGTGTAAGGTGAAAAGTGTGTCTTCCAAACATTAATTTCCCATAGGAAACCATGAAAAATGAGAATAATCGGTTTACATGTCCCCATAAAACATAATTTTCTACTAAATAAGCCTTAAAACTACACAAAATATACCTTATTTTATGTATCATAAATGTGCTATTGGATTGTAATTAAAGAAATAAACTGTACTGTATAATAGTCGTTTTATTTACCTTTGCGATGGTCATTGATGTAATGGCCTCTTGATGATATCCGAGTGAAGTTGCCGTGCTTTCTTGGTAGTAATACCCTCACTCACACTGTCCCCTGCGAGCTGCTTTTCGTTAATCCAAATCAGCAGAAGTTTTTCAACCTCTTCTATTGCCGGTGCATAGAGGACACAGAAACACCCTTATCCACATGTAGCAAAGGTCGATTTAGCGTACTGGGACGCTAAGTCACACAAAACGTCTGTGTAAGCTCTCAGTCGTACAGGAATGGTACGATGATAAGTCACACAAACGCACAACTCGTTCGTGTTTTTCGATGATCTCCTTCTTCTGCTCGACCGTCATTTTCTTTTGTGTCCTCTTCGGCTTAGCACTAGCCTGTGGTGGGGTCTTTTTTGGCCCCAAAAAAGTATCCACTCAATCGCAAACCACGTATGCACCAGGGAAAGGGGGGGTGGAAAAGTAGTCCAGCAGCCACAGTGGCACTGTACTTGCACTATGTACAGTTTTTATGAAACATTTTTGCACTGTTACAGTATACACCTCAGTCTTCTGACATTTTTTATTATGCTTAGAATATCTTGTTTTTATCTTTTCACCCCCCCCCCAACCCCCTTTCAAATTGCCGCTGTGGAATGCAATTTTCCCCATTGTGGGACCATTAAAGGCTATCTGATTCTGATGATTGTTCATATGTCCATATGTAAGGAGTCCAAGATGGCGCCCGAGTAGGCAGCCGTCAGCAAGTGCTCTCATGAGCCTTGCTTTTTTTTTTTGTTTTTGTATTGTTTTGTGTTTTTTTTTGTCACTTTGTGTTGTTGTGTGTCGTGTGGAACTGATACGGATTGTTTTTCAGCATTTTTTACCACGACATTTATCAAGGAGGAGACTGTGCTGAGCGGTTGCACCTTTTCGGCAGCATTAATATGCCAGTACTGTTTTTGAATGGGAGGAATGTCGGTGCCATTCGACTGTCATTGCTGTATAGCTGGCCATCGTGCTTTTTTGCGCCTGTAATGGGCAACATCTTCACAGCCCCGCTTTGTTCAGCGGAAGGTCGGTGCTGTTGGACAGTCTGCGGCTGGATGGATATGTGGTGTCACACGTGTGTATGATTTTGAAGTGCGCCTTTCAACCCTTTCATGTCTTTCAATTCCTTGATCTCCTTGAGGTGCGTCTCGCCCTGACGCATAGCACACGCTTGAAAATGGTATAAAAGGAGCTGTCGCGGGACAAAGAGATTGGGCAGAATCATCTCGGACTCACAGACTCAAAAAGACCTGCAAAGGCACGGACATCACAGCGCGACTTGCTCAACTCCACGCCGCGATCAAGCTCTGCGTGTCACCTGCCTGGGAGATCTGACAACGAACCTACTTACAAATAAAGAGAAACATCAAACTCTTTAGCTACATGGCTTGAGGAGCTCGCGATAAGAAGGAGCGCTGATGCGTATGTGGAACTATCGCAGCTTGGAATTGAAGCTGATTTATGTGGGACAGGTGATGTGAGACAGTCTCTTCGTCAATGCTTTCAACATTTAGCTTGTAGTCGACGTGCACATTCCACCATGATATCCCTGATCCACTGGTGAAGAGACACTTTTATCCTCTCCTCTTTCATGTGGAACTGCTTTGTGTAACAAAGAGGGTACAGAAAGTGCTTCAGAATGAATGACTCTGTGTCTTTGTGTTGTCATGTTATTTGTTATTTAGGGTTATTTTTCTTCGTTTGACTGGAAGACGACGCCGCGAGAGTGGCTGCCTTTTCAGCAGCTCATGTAATTTGTTTTTCTACTTTCATTCCTTTCATAACTTTGCTGCTGTGAAATGTAAATTTCTACACTGCGAGACTAATAAAGGCAAATCCAATCCAAATGCAATGGCCCATTACTTTTGGTCCCTTAAGAAGTGGGAATAACAGATACACATTTCTATTTTCACCTCATTTCGATTTAAATTATTTCAAATAAAATGAAGTCCATGCTTAAAGCAAATCGATCATTCCAAATTTGCTGTAGCGTTTTGCAGCTCGGCCCGCCCGGTGAGTTCAAATTGATATTCAGTTAGCGGCACAGGAGAGTTTGGTTTTAACGATAATATAAAGAAAACTTTTATTCGTCTCACAAAGGAGAAATTCTCTATTTACAGCAACAAAGTATGCAAAAAGAAGAAAATAGAAGAACAAAAAGAATGGGAGCTGGTGTAAAGGAAGCACTAAAAAAGAAAATAATGAGATGAATAGCCTGCTGTTTGCTAACAGGCGAGCCATTATGTTTTGCTTAAGCAATACAGTAAAGTCTCGTTATATCGATATCGGATATATCGATAGTCCCGGTTATATCGATACTATTTCTATGCACGCACGGAGAAAATTACATGCAAACAGGGTCGGATATATCGATAGTCCCGGTTATATCGATATTTTTTCGGACTCCCTTTAATATCGATATAACGAGACTTTACTGTATTTCAAAGACAACAGAACCAAACCAACCCAATTTTTAATATCTGATTGTGTGAAAATGGCTTTCAGATCCTTCAATGATGGTTTGCTTTCGAGTCTCCCTCTTCAAAATTAGGCCACTGGGAATGTTTGATGTAATCATTTCGACTTGAGTTCTCTCAACTGGTCCCATGCTCCCCACAAGAAGCATTTGACCTCTCAAGGCCAGAACATATGTCTCTCCGCACTATCCATTGAGCTCCACTACATGTTTTATTGATAATTATATTTATGCTTCATTGTGAGAGAAGCATTCCCCCCCTGCCATGTATTGTGTTGTGTTAATGCTGCCATTCATCACCATCTGTCAACCGAAGCAGGGGCTCCTCAGCTCCAAGGCATCTCACTCACATCTGAATATTGATCAAGTGAATTACTTGCACTCCCATCAATCAGCAGGCTTTGTGCCATGTGTCATCTGTCATTATTAATACTGTGTTTTTAGTATTTTTTCCCTGCAATGACCTCACTGATGTATTTAAAGCAGTGTGTGATGATGTCATAGAGATCAAGCTTTTGAAGCGTCACTCAGCAGCAATAACTCACTTAGCCGCAGCACCTTTCCATAATAAGCGGGGATGCTTCCTGCTGCCTCTCATTACTCTGAGGGAACACCCCCCCCCCCCCCACACCCCGTCCTAGTGCATCATGCCTGTACTCCAGTGCAACTCGTGAGCACTCGCGTCGTGGAAAAATAGTTTGCCCTTGTAAACACGCGCACACACACACACACACACACACACACACACACACACACACACACACACACACACACACACACACACACACACACACACACACACATGCCCTTTCAAATGATCATCTTTCCTTAATTCCTTCCCCTTCATATGCTTTTGATGAAGTCATTTGAGTCCCTCCCAGAATTTGTGCACAATCTGCTTTATTCAACCACTTGTAGAGTGATATCTTTTTGTTGTGGGGTTTATAGAGGACGATCTGAGCTTCTGTAAATCTTGTATTTTCCTTTTGGCTTTTCCCTTCAGGGGTCACCAGAGCGAATCAGTGTCCTCCATCTTCAGAGGTTTGATCTGAGGTTCTCTTAATATGCCGCATAAATAAATAAATACAGTAAATACAGTAAGTAAATAAAGAACTATGTTATGGTGTATAAGATGCACCCAAAATCCTTTCATTTCTTCAAAAGGTGACCCTGCGCCTTATATTCCGGTGCACCTTATATGTGAAGTAATATTGAGCCTCTCAACTGAGTCTCGCAACTACTGTCAGCAGCCACTGACTCCATTTCCCCCTGTAGAAGAAACCTCCACTGTAGCACCTTACAATTTGGTGTGTCGTATAGTCCGGTGCATATGTAGGATGAATATTGTTTAATAGATGTACCGCAATGTTTTTGGCTACTGTTGAATACATATATTTATACCTCACTGTCACTAAAATGTGATCCTTGTTATTCAGAAACTTCATGAAATTATCAACAGCACCAAGTGTGGCAACTGCTTGCCACAATAGTGTCAGTCAAAGCTACAAGGAATGCACATTGGTGAGTCGTATCTCATTGATGATCCGGATTAATGAACAATTCCAGATGACCATTTCAGTTCATTTTTCCTCTAACTGCTGTTGTTCCTTTCATTTCCCGGAGCCCACATGGTTTTCAGTCTCATTGTTGAAGTGTTATAGTGTCAATTACATGTTGAGTTGATGAGCAAATGTTCATTTATTCTGTGGTTAGTTGTCCGGAACTGAAAGCTCCTGCCATTTTGTGTTGCAAGCAATGTTATTTCCCCCTCATATGTCACGTTGTGCAAGGTGGTGATGGCGGGTGCGGATCCCAAAAAGCAGGCAGGAGGGAGCAGGAGGTTGTGTTCGACAAATTGTATTAAAATAAAGTCAGCAGGAACAAAATCTAAAACATCAAAATCGGAAAAAATACAAAGTATCAAAAGAAAACCATGCACTGCACACAATGCATACAATTGCGTACAACAGCATACAATGTGTTCAACAGCATACAATGACATTTAACAATTACCCGACACCGAATGGTCGTGCCTTTTAAGTGTCACTGATTGTAACAACCAGCACCTGTGCAGGTGCAGGCGGGGCAGAAAGCGCCCCCCGTTGGTCGCCAACCATATCATGACATTATCTAGTTTTTCATGTTGTTATTTTTCATTTATTCGACTGTAGTATTGGGGCAAACCCACAGTTCCTGGCCTTTCATGTTTGTGTTTCTCATGTGTTCAATGGCACTTCATAAATGAGAATGAATCTGTTCTTTTCTCTGTTACCGTTTGTAGTTGCAAAAATACAATACATCTTTATTTATATGGTGCTTTCACAACACCTGTGACAAAGCGCTTTACAGAACAGTGAACATAAAATAAAAAATAATACTTGGATTACAAGGATTCTAATAATTACTCCCATAACGCTTGAGGTACAATTGGCAATGGATAGTGATATACAGGTAACATCCGATTTACGACCGGTGCCAGTTACGACCACCGAGCCGAGGCAGCTGGGCGTCGGTACTCGGGTGCGCGGGGTCGGGGCAACGAGAACGCCGCGTCTGAGACACTCCGCCACCACCTCTTTGAGACTTTTTTCCTTTGTCGTCCACCTGAGTCAGTGTGTGTGTTGGGCGACCTCTTCTGGCTTCTCCGTTAGCAGAGAGAGCGATTTTTCAACAGCACGTGTGCGTGGGAAGCCCTGCATATTTGGGTCAGCAGAATGCCACAGCAATAAAAATCGATAATACGAAATATAAAATGATAAAAATGACACTAAAAGTTATATTTATAATTGAACTGTAAGCAGTTTGGTATATAATAATATTAATAGAAAACATTCTTTAAAAACAACAGATTGACATTGTATACAATTCTGTTGTATAAAACTCACATCCGTCATTTTTTATGCTTTTCGATTTACGGCCGTTAGACTTACGACCGTTTTCTCGGAACGGAACCCGGTCGTCACTCGGATGTTACCTTTGTCCAGTGGTGGGGCCGTGCATGCCCCTACCCCCAGGCCTTTAGTAGTGCTACGCCTTAATCACTCCACAGCTGCGAGTGTGGTGTAATTTACTACACGTCCACTAAAGGGTGCCTTTGGCCAGGAAATAACTTGACTTGGTGAAACGTCAATAATAATAATAATAATACATTTCATTTATAAACGCCTTTCAAAACGCTCAAGGTAAATTTTCAGTCACAGTCAAGTTTTTCTGTGGGTGAGCAGCACTGTTCACTCAAGCCAGATGTAACTCAAATAGACGGAAAATTAGCTAACTGATACATAGCTAATAGGTAGCCAGATAGACATTTAGCTAACTAGATAGCTAGCTATATAGCCAATAGATAGTTAGCTAGATAGCCAGACACATAGCTAATAGATAGCAAATAGAAAACTAATAGCCAGCTTGATAGCATTTTCGAATTTTTACTATTAACGTGTGGATTCATGATAACCTCATAAAATTGCTAAATTTGCTATTTTGCTAGCTTTGGAGCTATCCAACCTTTCTTAATGATGACCATCTATTCTTGAAAAGTCCATCTTGAAAATGACTTTACCAGTATGTCTGCAACCAAATGCATTTCTTGTCCTCTTTCAGCCATTGTTGGTTGACAAAACCACTATTAAATCAACACAACAATGTACAGTGATACCTTGGCTTAAGAACTTAATTGGTTCCCAGAAAGTGTGTGTTAGGTGAAACATGTGTATTCCAAACATTAATTACCCATAGGAAACCATTAAAATGAGAATAATCTGTTCCCATGTACCCAATAAAACATACTTTTCTACTAAATAAGCCTTAAAAACTACACCAAATATACCTTATTTTATGTATAATAAATGTGATATGGTATTGTACTTGAATAAATAAACTGTACTATATAATAAAGTCGTATTTACATTGGTGATGGTTGTTGATGGCTTGACGGAATAGAATGGCCGATTTCATCAGCATTCTTCTTCCACCATCTTGAGGAATGATTCCTTGTAAGCTTCGGCAGCTTAATCGTTAGAACTGGCTCCCTCACCATGACGAATGACACTATGAATCCCTGTATGACGCTTAAAGTTCTCGAACCATTCGTGGCTAGCCTTGAAATCATCAATGGATGACAAACTTCCAGGTTGACTCTTGACGATATCCGAGTTAAGTAGCTGTGCTTTCGTCGATAATTTTACGTAGTTCCTTGTCAATTGTGTTCTGTTTAGCTGGGTTGATAGCTTTTTGCATAAAGTGTCTCAAGGAGCTCTGGGTTGTACATCTTGGAAGTTGCGATATTGCAACAGATCCAGGCAGACACGAGAAACTTCATTAATAGCTGGTTCCTTCAAATTGTACAGATGGCTTGGGCGGGTTATTTGTGGAGCTTGATTGATGGGATATTTTAACCTTGCAGTCTACACTCTGCCTTTGAACTATCTATAAAGTCAAAACGAGTCCAAATTTCACTGTGTTTTCTATCCATTTTCTCACCTTTTCACTTGTTTTGTCTTTGAGGGCGATCAAGCTCTGTTGTCTGCCTTTACTGCTTCATGTGCAGCTCTATTTTTCTAACCACCGTGTGTCTCCTCACTTCTCTACCACCAATCTTGACCAATCGCGTGCGGCTTTAACTGAAGACTGCGGGCGGGGAATAGAGGACAAAATAAACTCGTCTGCCATTTCCAGTTCCTTGTTAGAGGCCAAGAACCGGCTCGTTCGCGAACGACACATCACTCGTTGTGGCGCTCCATGAGTTTCACGAAAACTAGTTCGTAAACCAAGATTATATTCTCGTGAATTTAACGTTCGTAAGGTGAAACGTTCGTTAGCTAAAGTGTTTGTAAACCGAGGTATCACTGTATTTGCTTCTGCAGCTTGATACAGATACAGTGTGCTAGCTCTGGCCAGTATGGTGTTATCACTTGGGGCTAGTGATACCATCATTGATAGCGACTAGCCAATCATGTGATGAGCCAATCATAGTTTTTGAAAGCAACGACATTTCCAGCGCCAGCAAGCAGGCCTTGGGTTGCCAACTCAAACTGATGGTTCAAGCAGCCGTTTCATCGCCATTGATTTTTATGCTCCAGAGCCTGCTGAACTGATTGTGAAGCGAGGTGTCCAGGTAGATTTCTGACCCTGGTAACAAATGATGGCTGAAATGTGATTGGTTAAATTCTTAAATACGAAACACATCTGGAAACAGCACAACAGTGGAAAAGCAATGAAAGTAAGCTGAAATATGATTTTGAATCATTTAATAAGAATTCATGGACAAAATAGAATTAACATTAGTCTGTGATTCAGATAGTTTTAGGCCAGCAGAGAAGGCCTTGCAGGCCCTAACGGACCACCAATGAGTTGTAGACAGAGAATCTAGGAATGCACATTGATTGTTGTCCGGGACTGAATGCGGCTTTACCATTGCTCCTGCCATCCTGTCTTGCAGTGCTTTCACGAAAAAATGTGTAATCCACCTGAGTGTCAGTGATGTATTGAACCGCCAGTGACGTGGATCTTCAAACTGTCACACTCAATAGTGCCCTGTCACACGTGCACAAAATGTTGCGTGTAGTAGAGAAAACCCGGATGACTGTCCAATATTGCTTTTTGCTTTCTGTTTGAAATGCAGCAAATATTTGTACACGCGTCCATCCCGTAAAGCCTTCTCTTTCTATCCTAAGCATGCTTTTGTTTGTTATGTGGCCATGTGATAGTCTGACCCAGCTGCAGTTCAGGATGTGTCGACCAGAATGCTTGATGCTGCACTTCTTTACAAACAGCCTCGGTCGCGCAGGTCTGCACGCAGATCGTTGAATAGAGAAGGCCACGGGGTCAAGCAACGGCACACTGGGACAGAGAGAGCACGGTTGCGAGAGAATCTGTGAAAACAGAAGGTAAAAAGTCTAATTTGTCGGAATGTTGGTAAACGTCAGTGAAAATATGTCTTTTTATTCTTACACAGCCAACACACCGAAGAGATTTACATCTCATCTGCCGTGTTTTTCACAACAAAGCAAACAGGAAAGAGATTCTTTTTGATGCTGACATGACTTTCATCCAATCTGAAAGGCATAGAAACCTTCACTTCATTCTCCGGCAAACCTAAAGAATATTTTACAAAAAAAACACGTTTCAGTGGCGTGCCGCTGCAGGTCAGCCTAAGCCCACCTCGATATCAACACTCACAGACACTTTTGTCAAGGTGTTTGACTTCTGTCTGCAGTGTTGCACAAGGCTTCACTTCATCCTGGCTGAACAAAGCTAACACTCTTTGCTGTCCCGCCCTTTGTTCTATGATTAGCACCGTGTTGTGTTTGATGGCACTTTTATGCGCGCTTACATATGGAGCAAACATTTTGACAAGTAAATGTGGGCTGTGCAACTGATTCCTTTGAAACTGTTCAAACACTGATAGTTTCCGCCTTGCAATATATTTCGCCATCATTCTGCTTTTATCCTGACTGCGCAAAGAGGAAATGACAAATTCTACTTCATCCATACATTTGTCGTTTTTCTACAGTGTCTATATTGGGGTTGCAGGAAAGGTGGAGTCTATCTCTGCTAACTTTGGGTGATGTGGTAGATTGGCATAAAGACAAATCCCACAAAGCAACTTGGGGACAAATTTTTTTTTCAACAGATTTTTATTAAAGGATGTAATTACTCTGAAGGCTTTTCAGGGATTGAATCATGTAGTTTGGAGAACAGCTTTTTCTTTTTTATTGAGGAAACAATTACTATTTTCTGCCTGGCTCCCCTTACTTTAGAGGATTGTAATACCTTTAAGCCATAGTGGCTGAACACAAATGGTCAGGGATACATGAGCATTGACAAACTGACTAAAGCAAAAAAAAAAAGGAAAACAAGTGTTAAACTCTCTCAACTAATGCCTACAACATTCAAAACTGCTGAAGTCAGTCGAGCGTCAATGTGATTTCAAACAACTGCATTTATTTTCAAGCTCAAGCAATTTTTGTGTCAATATTTGATTCAGTGAGGATATGAGATCTGACATAATAAATAAGTATTATCCGTAAACGATTTGTTTCAAAAGGTCTCTCCTGTAGCAGTTGAAAATCATGTCGAAAAGGTCACTAAATTCGCAGAAGTTGCACATACACATGCACACGAGAGCATGGATGCACGCGCACACACAAACAGACACAAGGACACATAATTATTTAAAGTATGGCAGTAATGTGGGTTGTCACCTTTAATATAGTTAGTAGTGATGGTAAAATGAGGCATCATGAAGCAATTAAGCTTTCCATACAAATGGTTTGTTCCAGGGCCGAAGCATCATGAGACTTCATTTATTCTATTGTGCCATCATATTTTGACTTCAAGACGGCGCCGCGAGAGTGGCTGCCTTTCCAGCAGCTCATGTACAGTGAAACCTCGGTTTACGAACCATTGGCTTACGAACTTTTCGGTTTACGAACGTCACATTTATGAAAATTTTACCTTGGCATACGAACTATTTTTCGGGATACACACGGAGCTGCCACAATGAGTGATGTGTCGTTCGCGAACGAGCCCGTTCTCCTAACAAGAAAATGGTGCCCACTGTTTTTGTCCTCTATTCCCCGCCCCCAGTCTTCGGTTAAAGCCACGTGATTGGTCAAGAACGCAGCAGTGGGGGATGAGGTTACAGACAGAGTGTGGCCGTTCTCCAAAAAACAAAATAGCATCTTCGGTTAAGCCACGTGATTGGTCAAGAGCCCAACAGTGTGTGGGGGGGGGGGTTACACATTAAAGAGACAGGCAGACAGAGAGAGAGTGAGAGAACACACACACGAAAGGGAGATGACAGAGCTTGAAACAAAAAAAAAACAAAAGTGAAAAAAAAACAAAAGTGAAATACTGAGAAAATGGATAGAAAACAGTGAAATATGGACCCATTTCAACTTTGATAGTTCAACAGCAGTGTAGACTGGAAGGTTAAAATATCCAATCAATCAGGCTCCACAAATTACCCGCACAAGTCATCTGTACACTTGATGCAAAAATCTATCAACCCAGCTAAACAGATCACAATTTATGAAGAACTAGATACAATTATCACACAGAAAGCACCTACAAGGGAATATTTCATAAGATGGTGGAAGAAACCTATGTTCCTCATCAAGTGTTTAATGCTGAGGAAACCGGACACTCCATTCCATCAAGCCATTAACGACCATCGCAAAGGTAAATAAAAGTACTTTATTGTATAGTACAGTTTATTTATTTAATCATAATACGATAGCACATTTATTATACATAAAGTCAGGTATTTTTGTGTAGTTTTAAGGCTTAGAAAATTAGAAAGTAAAAAATTATGTTATATGGGTACCTGGGAACGGATTATTCTCATTTTAATGGTTTCCTATGGGAAATTAATTTTTGGTATACACACTTTTCGCCTTACACACTCTGTCTGGGAACCAATTAAGTTCGTAAGCCAAGGTCCCACTGTATTTTGTTTTTCTACTTTCATTCCTTTCATCACTTTGCTGCTGTGAAATGTACATTTCTCCACTGCAAGGCTAATAAAAGCAAATCCAATCCAGTATCATGACAGAAAGAGTGAAAAAATATTACCATGGATTTGATGGGGTCAAAATGTACACAATTTGATGATAAGGGCTATCAAAGAAAAAAATACATAAAATTGGTGTGATTCTGACTTTTGTCTGAGAATTCAGACTTTAATGTCAGAAGGTTGAGACTAAAGTCACAATTCTGAGAATATAGTCAGGATTCTGAGATAAAACTAAGAATCGTGCCAACCGTCTTTTTTCTCTTTGCTGGCCCTACTCCTCTATTTTGAAAATGGCAAAGAAATGTGTTGTGAATGAATGTGTGTGTTACTTAAAAGAATAATTACATTTGTACTTTTTTTTAAATTTGGTTTACTTTTGACATTGACACATAAACAAGGAACAAAACACACCTTTCATTCAAAATACTTAGAATATTCGGAAACAGAGAAACGGCTATTTACACCTATACGTGAGCTGAATGTATTATTTGGTCTCCAGAAATTCTATCTTTATTTTTAATTGATGACTTTTCGCCAATGGTCAGGTGTACACTTTTGAGGGAAAAAATCTAAATGTCCTTGTTTTTGGTGTAAGAGCTGAAAGCTGTCCTATAGCCATAAATAGCACCAAAGGCTTTTATTTTATATGATTTTATGATCCTTGGATTTGATGAGGATGGTGGGGATAGATTTACACTTTTGGGATGTCACTGTTTATTTTAATGCCGGGGAATGAGGGTGACGGCAAATTTGTGGGTGCCCGCTGTGTGTGAAACAAGGAAGCTGTTATTTAGGCTGTTATTAAGTTGGTATTTTATGTCCATCGCCTTCCCCAAAGTATTTCTTTTGGTTACCGTTTGGTTCCCGGGACTCACTTCTGCCAAAGCTCCACTTTGATTGACACACTGTGTCACACAAGTGTCCTTCATACAGCATGTTATGTGGAAACGTTGCCGTCTGTATAAACGACACTGGGTGTTGCCAATCATTGGCTTTCAGTACTCGTATCAGAGCTGCAATACAGGTGGGATGACATCTGTTTGGAAGGCACCGCCCAGACGGAGTGTTAAATTTTGCTTTTCAAATGACATTTTTTCCACTGTGCTGTTACTGTCCAACGAATATTTTATATGTCACATCTGACTCTGGCGCTGATGGTGGGATGACAAGTTAGTGTGTAAAAGCCCACACAGTTGTTGCAATGTCACACTTTGGCTGGATTGGGTGTCACAAAGCAGAGGTGGCTTGATGCTTTATCTTCTCCTAAAATGAGATGAAGGAATGTTCCAAAATCTGTTTAAGGATGCACCTGAAGAATATATTTTGGATGAAGCTATTCCTGTGTCCCATTTGTCTATGTGTCCTTAAAAATGGTCCTGATATTTAATTTAAGTTCAGTTTTGTGATGTGGGAGGGGAGGAGGCGCTTCAAAATTTTTCCACTTTATTAAGTCAACGTTTTTGGATTCAGCACACGTTTCTATCACATTACTGCAGCGCGCATGCACAACATATGCTGTCTTTACACTTCTTTGTATGAATCAATATTCCCCTAATATTGCTTATTATTATCACAGCTGGAAACTTTCCACATCAAATTATGTGTATGTGCACGTATGCAAATTTAAAACTGTGCAGCAATTACCGCAGCGTTCTGTGATTTGGAATAAATGTTTCATTAGAAGCACACTGAGAAGTTTGGCGCTGCTGGTTCCTTTTCATCCAAGGAATATTTTCTTGATTTACAGTATGTTGAATCTCTCTCTCTCTCTCTCTCTCTCTCTCTCTCTCTCTCTCTCTCTCTCTCTCTCTCTCTCTCTCTCTCTCTCTCTCTCTCTCTCTCTCTCTCTCTCTCTCTCTCTCTCTCTCTCACTCACTCACTCACTCACTCACTCACTCACTCACTCACTCACTCACTGTCTGTGTTTCTTTACGCTACTGGGTCATTTTTCCTGCTTGTCGACCAAACTGTACTTCGTCACAGTCAATAGTTAGGTTTCCTTTACATTGTTGAGGGGTAATTTCCAAAATGTCGCGTCTTACGAGATCTCATAATGGTGGTATACAGTAATCATATGAAATGTTCTGGTGAGACTCTGACGATGCATGAAATTGTTAAGCAGGAAATGGGCAGGGCCCATGCTCTCACTCAGTGCGTGTGGGGGATTCCACCTGGGAGGCCCAAGGGCTTCGCTCTCCCCTGCGCTTCATCATGTTCCCCTACAAGGACCTTGTTGCTTCCCCCATGGACAGGAGCCTTGCTGTGCCCACCGTTTAACAGGGCCCTACCGCTCCTAGTTGGGGTCCCTGTCTCCTACCGGTAGACCGTTGAACCAGTGCTCATCACTGTGGCTGCTGGAGGCATTGTCAAATGATGTGGCAACACAAAAAATGTGTCTCTATTATCTGTTTTCCAATATACTGGTTCATCGGCGCGTCTTAAAAACACCACGTGAGAGCGTAAAGACGTTTTATTTTTACATTTCAGTGTTTCCATTAACAGTTTGTTTTTGCACGATTTTCATTGTGCACATTTCTAAGGGTATCAGAATTTTATATCCCATTCCCGATGGTGGCCGATACACTAACAGATCTGACACAAACCCTTGTATGTCATTTTACCATGGCAGAGGCTTACCCTTGGTCATGGTAGCTGTTGTCAAAGCCGCTGATTATTGTTTGGGTACATTTGGTGACTCATGCCATTTGACTCAATATCTGTTAGTTTTCTAATTCTCTGTGATCCAAAACTCTTTTCCTGTTCTGATTAATGGAGCAGATGTGCTCTTGTGACACTGAAATGGAAAGTGCGCTGTAGTCTACAAGTCAATCAGACAACTTGACCATCCACACAGCTGGGAGAAAAGGCTTTCCAAAACACCACGTTGGATGTGTTTTTTTTCTTAATTGAGATTGTACTATGCCACGAGGTATTGTCACAATGTTCTCTGTAGAACCGTGTATGAGATTGACTCAATTATCCTTTTCATTCAAGGGTTCCACTAAATACATTGAGATATTTTGCATATCGTGGAAAAAGATAAACCGCGGGGTGTTGTCTACTCATGGCTAGGTAGATAGTTTGGACCTATCAACAAAAAAGAATCCAAATCTCACATATTCTTTCCCGCCTGGTCATCGTGAACCCAAATGGAATTGCTGCCTTGTCAATGCCACTAAAAGCTTAACAGAAGCAGTGACATTGACATTGAGCACAGTGACTTTGATTAGGCTGTTATCACAGATGGTTAGTGATTGTAACCACAGATAGAGTCTCGGTGGCCTGTCATCATTTGTGGAAGATATGTGTGATGCATCTATCGAAGAAGAACCGGTTGTGAGCAAAATGAACAATTTGCCCGAGAACTGTGATGAGAACTGTTTCAGCATCGAAATGACTGACAGACATAGTTTTTTTTAATTGATTGGAAAAAAGGCAGCTTTTTTAATTTCAGCTACTGTGAACTCTGTCTCATTAGTCCTTCCTGGACAAAAACTGTTTTGACAACTCACGTCCCTTTCTTCTTCTTTTGTTTGGTCCTGAAGGAAATCCGACGCTGAGCCCTGACTTCTTTCTTACCCATAGTTGGAACTGCTTTTATTTATATGACCACCTCTGTTCCTGCTTACGTAGTTTGATGTTTTGTCACCATGCCCTATGGGAGGGGCTTGTACTTGGTTGCCCTTGGCAAAACAATGCTTCAAATGTTCACGTGGTGAGTTTAGGAATATCTCTATATTTGAGAATCATCTTTACTTTAATAACTGCACCCGTCAATGCATTCGATTAATTTGGAACATTAACCCCTGTGACAAAGATTCCAGCAATTCTGTAGATAAAGCCAGTGTTTATACTCACAGATTTGGACAATGCACAATAATACGAGAGGACGCTAGAATGTTCCATAGAATATTAAAATGACCCAAAAACACGTGAAAAAATGCACAGCATTATAAATTACATGAAAGGTAATCAATCGCGGCTTGTTTGGTCAGCTCAGTGGACATATAAGGAGAGCTGAGTGTGTGTTTGAATCTGTTTATGAGACTGATTTTGAACTGCCGTCATAACAGTGAAACAACAGAGGAAACAAAGAATGTGAAAGCTTCAAACATGGAAGGGGCAGCTCAACCTGATCAAAATGTCAACCCAGCCTAAAAAATCTCTTTTGGGGCATCATCAACAGTACTGAGATTACATTGTCACAAATACATTTGTATGTCCTCGGTACTACCCTGAGACCAGGATGTTTAAAAAAAAAAAAAAACACTCTACTTTTTGTTGCATGCGTGATTCTCAATGAAGCTCACACTTTAGGTTGCATCTCTAACATTAACTCCTGATTTGCTGTATTTGCAAATGTTTCTGTGACACCTTTGTGCATCTTGCCAGGATAAAAAAAGGAAGAGTGGCTAGTGACACTGATGGACAGGATGCTCGACCCGCGAGACGTGACAATCCTTAGGATGCCTTTATTTGTCATTGCTATCTCCTCATGTGGCTGCAGTGAGCAGTCAGTCAATATTTTCTTTGGAAATTGAACAATCACAGAGTACACAAAAATATTTCAGAATGTTTGTTAACGGTAGTGATACAAAAAACGAGTCATCCATTGCATACTTAACAATTATGAATTAATAAACATGAATGGATTTTTTAAAACCCGAATCTCGCACGTCCCCTATTTGTGTTGGATATCTTTATTGTATAAAATGATATCAAATAGTTACTTTAGTCATCAAGATTGTGGAAGGCTTTTACTTGCTTTGTCTTTGTGCAATTCACAAGAGCAGAAAAGGTGAAAAGTTCGTTAGCTAAAGTGTTCGTAAGCCGAGGTGTCACTGTATTCGAGTTGTTGGTTATTGCAATACATATGGAGACAAATTCATTGTGTGCTCTTCATCCGTAGGCAATAAAGATAATTTTGATTCTGATGAAGGCAGCAATCAATTGTTTCATGTTTTGATCAGTCACATGTTAGATCATAACTTCCAAGATGGCGCCGCGAGAGTGGCTGCCTTTCGAGCAGCTCCTGTATTTTGTTTTTATACTTCTTTCTTTCCTTTCCTCTTCCTTTCATCACTTTGCTGCTGTGAAATATAAATTTCTCCACTGCGAGACGAATAAAGGTACGTACAGTGATACCTCGGCTTACGAACACCTTGGCTAACAAACTTTTCTGGTTATGAACATTAAATTCACAACAATTTAATCTTGGCATACGAACTATTTCTCGATACACACAGAATGCCACTTTTAGCGCGAACAAGCCCGTTCTAACAAGGAAATGGCAGCCGACTTTTTTTTATCCTCTAGTCCTCGCCCCCAGTCTTCGGTTAAAGCCGCACGTGATTGGTCAAGAACGGAGCAGTGAGGGGGGGGAACTTACAGAAACACAGAGCTGTAAATAAAAATAGATAGGCAGACGACAGGGAGAGAGTGAGAAAATGGATAGAAAACAGTGAAATTTAAACTCGTTTCAACTTTATTGTTAGTTCAAAGGCAGATTGTAGACTGCAAGATTAAAATATCCCATTAATCAGGCTCCACAAATAACCCACACAAGCCATCTGTACAATTTTAAGAGAAAGGACAAGCAAGGGACTCAGCTATTAATGCACTTTCCAGTGTGTCTGCCTGCATCTGTTGCTGTTGCAATATCACAACTTCCAAGATGTACAACCCATAGCTCCTTGAGGTAGCAAAAAGCTACCAACCCAGCTAAACAGAACACAATTGATGAGGAACTAGGTAAAATAATCGCAGAGAAAGCACAGCAACTTCACTCGGATATCGTCAAGAGGCAACCTGGAAGTTCGTCATCCATTGATTTCAAGGCTAGCCACGGATGGTTCGAGAATTTTAAGCGTCATACAGGGATTCATAGTGTCATTTGTCATGGTGAGGCAGCCAGTTCTGACGATAAAACTGCCAAAGCTTACAAGGAATAATTCCTCAAGATGGTGGAACATGGCTACGTTCCTCATCAAGTGTGCTGATGAAACCATCAAGCCATTAACATGACCATCACGAAGGTAAATGAAACAACTTTATTATATAGTACAGTTTATTTCTTTAATTACAATTCCACTGCATATTTATTATACATAAAATAAGGTATATTGTGTGTAGTATTAAGGCTTAGAAAATTAGAAAGTATAAAATTATGCTTTATGGGGACGTGGGAACGGATTATTCTCATTTTAATGGTCTCCTATGGGAAATTAATGTTTGGAATACACACTTTTCGTCTTTCACACACTTTTTGGGAACCAATTAAGTTTGTAAGACAAGGTATCACTGTAAAACCCATCCAATAATTTCAAAAAATATGTTCACATGATAATCTGTATTTATTCTTCTGATTGATTCATTTCTTTTTTGTGTGATTGTACACTACATTTGTTGTACAGTAGAATAACACTGAAATGAATGAAAAAGAAAAAAAGTTCAATATTTAATTATTCAACATTTTCAACATAAAAGCAGTGAAAAAAAAGTTTACCGTTCCGCAAATATCATGTATTTGTCTCATCTGGTCCGTGACACAAAAAAAGGCTAGGTACCACTTTTCTATTTTCCGAAGAACTAACTGTTCACTGCTTTGCCAAAGGCTGAAATGCTTTTTTTTTTTTACAAAAATATTAGCAGGTCTTGATTGTCTGGCTATAAGACATGCCACAATAATGAGTCCTCATTTGAGCAGGAGGAGATTGATGTTCTCGTTTAAAAATATATAAGGTTGTAACACTTTTTTTTACCCATTGCATTACCTTGACTGAGAGCTGTGACAGATTCATTCAGGTTTGTTCCTCTTTATGATGCCGTTAAAGAGTTTGATGTTTCTCTTTATTTGTAAGTAGGTTCGATGTCAGATCTTCCAGGCAGATGATGCGCAGAGCTTGATCGTGGCGTAGAGTCGAGCAAGTCGTGCTGTGAAACTCCGTGCGATGCTGAGCAGGTCTCTGCGAGCGGTGCGTCTGACTGGGTCTGAGTCCGAGATGAGTCTGAATCTCCCTGTCCCACGACAGCTGCTTTTATACCATTGTCAAGCCTGTGATATGCGTCAGGGTGAGACGCACATCAAGGAGATCAAGGAATTGAAAGACATTAAAGCTTAAAGCTGCGGTGCGCACCGGTGACGCCACAGGGCTCCCCTCCTGGATCCGAAGTCGGGGAAATCGACGCAGGAAAAAACGAGCTGGACGCACTCAGAAGAGCCGGTAGGAGGCGAGACGTTCTGGGAAATGCACACGTCTGCCGCTCCGGGTCATTCGGCCACACGGAGAGGCCAGGCACGAAGAAGGTCGATCACCGGTCACGGGGGACGTCGTTGGTGGGGTGGCCGACGTCGATGTTCGGGAGCACGGCAACGTGTGCTCTACGACTACCGGTTTCAGTCGGTCGATGGAGACTGTATCCTCGCGGCCGTTGATTTGAATCCGGAACGTCTTCTCACCGCGGGAGAGGACGGGATACGGGCCATCATAAGGGGGCTGGAGGGGCTTACGCACCCGATCACACCGCAGGAAGGCATGCGTACATGTTAGGAGTGCGGGATCAACGTGCGTCGGCTGGTACGATGTTCGCGGTGACTGGGGCCGCAGAGCCAGCGCAAACTGCTGGAGGCGGGTGAGCAGATCATTGACGTCAGCAGTCGTAGGGTCGGTCGGGTTGAGCAGCTCACCAGGCAGGCGTAAACTGGTGCCATATACCAGCTCCGCTGGAGTCGAGTTGATGTCGGGCTTTAGCGTGGAGCGGATGCCCAACAACACCAGAGGCAGGTTATCCACCCAGTGTTCGGCATTGTCGGCAGACATCAGAGAGGCCTTCAGTTGACGATGGAGGCGTTCCACCATGCCGTTCGCAGCTGGGTGATAGGCAGTCGTCCGGTTCCGTTGACATCCCAGAAAATTGCACAGCTTGCCAAATAGAGCAGACTCGAACTGGGCTCCACGATCGGTGGTGATGGTCTTCGGTGACCCAAAGCGGGCGACCCAATGTTGGAGGAAAGCACCGACAACAGCTTCGGACCCGCAGTCGGACAAGGGAAGGGCTTCGCACCATCGGGTGAAGCGGTCAACGCAAGTCAACAAGTACCGAAAGCCACGGGAGGGGGAAAGGGGTCCGACAAGATCTATATGGACGTGACTGAACCGGGCATCCGGCGTGTCAAAAATTCCAATGGGTGACTTCGTGTGACGCTGGACCTTTGAGCGTTGACACCGTAGACAGCCGCGCACCCAGTCTCGCACGTCTCTTTGCAGTCCCTTCCAGGAAAACCTTTTCGCCAGCATCTTGGTCGTGCCACGAATTCCAGGATGAGAAAGACTGTGCAGAGAGTCGAACACCTTTCGCCGGAAAGAGTCGGGAACCAGTGGTCGAGGGACGCCGTCGGACTGGACACACAGGATTGTGCAGCCAGAGTTATGTAGAGGGACAGCGATGATGTTGGAATCGGTGGCATGGTCGGCCAGACCTTCTCGTACCTGAGCTGCTGCCATCTCATCGTAGTCAAGACCGTCGGGAAACTGGATCGCGTTGATCTCAACTCGAGAAAGGGCATCTGCGACCTCGTTCTGAGCCCCCTGGACGTGGCGAAACTCAAGGTCAAATTGCGAGAGGTAGTCCAAGTGCCTAACTTCTCGCTCCAGGTACTTTGTCGACGCCGAGGGGATGGCGGAGAGGAGTGGCTTGTGGTCGGTATAGATGATGACGCGTCCACCCTCGATGAAGTGCCGGAAGTGCTTCACGCTGAGATAGACACCAAGAAGTTCCCGGCCAAAGGTGGAGTATCGGCGTTCGGCCGGCTGGAGGGCCTTGGAGAAAAAAGCGATGGGTCGCCAGTCACCATTGAGGCCGTCGTGGAGAACCGCACCGATTGCAACCGTGGAGGCGTCAACCATGAGAGACAACTGACCATCGGGGCTTGGGTGGGCTAGGAGTGTTGCATCAGCCACGAGATCCTTCAGCCGTTGAAAAGCCTTCAATTGCTCGGAGGAGAGGTCGACGGAAACGTGCTTCTTCCTGTTGCCAGTCAGCGAGTTTAGTGGCATGGCAACCTCAGCACAGTTCGGGATGAAGCGTCGGTAGAAGTTTACCATCCCGAGGAATCGTTGTAATTGGGTTACCGTCCTGGGCGTGGGAAAATCATGGATGGCCTGCACCTTGCCGGGTAGAGGGCGTACTCCTTTGCCATCGACTAGGTGACCAAGGAACTTGACCATGGACTGGCCAAAAACGCACTTGTCGGAGTTGACGACCAGACCGTGCTCGTCCAGACGCTTGAAAACCGTTTCCAGGTGCTGCAGGTGCTCGTCTTGGGAGTTGCTAGCGATGAGGATGTCATCAATGTAGGCACAACAGAAGTCAAGACCGCGCAGGACCGAGTCGATGAAGCGTTGAAAAGTCTGCGCGGCATTCCGGAGGCCAAATGGCATGCGGAGGAACTCAAACGAGCCAAATGGGGTGGTGACGGCCGTCTTCGAAACATCCTCTTTCGCGACAGGGATCTGGTGGTAGGCTCTCACCAGATCGATGGTGGAGAATACCGTTTGTCCGTGGAGGAATGACACACAGTCGTGGATGTGAGGAAGAGGATAGCGGTCAGGAACTGTGACGAAATTCAGTGCTCGGAAGTCACCGCAGGGACGCCAGTCACCTGCCTTCGCCTTGGGGACCATGTGCAGCGGGGAGGCCCATTTGCTGTCCGATGGACGGATAATACCAAGCTGAAGCATGTGGTTGAATTCGGCTTCAGCAATCAGTTGCTTTGCCGGGGCAAGGCGGCGAAAACGTTGAAACTTTGCGGGACCAGTGGTCACAATGTGGTGAACAACGTCGGGAGCAGGTAGAGTCGTCCGACTGGGGTTGGTCAGGTCGGGGAATCGTCGAAGGAGCGTGAGAAATGGAGAAGATGAAGGAGATGGTACATGCGAGAGATGAGTCTGAATCTCCCTGTCCCACGACAGCTGCTTTTATACCATTGTCAAGCCTGTGATATGCGTCAGGGTGAGACGCACATCAAGGAGATCAAGGAATTGAAAGACATTAAAGCTTAAAGCTGCGGTGCGCACCGGTGACGCCACACCATGGCAACAACTACGATGTGTTGACAAGTAGTCATGATCCTGTTCATTTTCCCTGGATATTTATAAAGGCTATATGTGGCAACAATCTTGTAAGGACTATGTCACTTCTTACAAAATCTAGAGCTCTTCCACAGAAACGATCGCAATGCTTTGTCTTAAAAATATCCTTCCTCACCGCCTTGATCAGTGGTGTTCAATCATAGCCTTTGTTGGGCTTATGACATAAATCCCCCAGTGTCAACTGTGATGGTGTGCATGATTGAATGCATGTTTCTGAAAAATAACATTAAAACCTGAATTAAAAAAAATACTAATAAAATGTAATTGGGAAGTGAACGCTATTGCATGATATGTCTGTGTATGGTGCTCACAGTTGTCAAAGGAAGGCTCTGAAAGTTTGTGTGAATGCTCAGAAACATGGAACATAAGAGAACATTGATGGCTAGCCTGTTAGCTAATGTCAGCTGTGGGTTTACTTTCAATATGAGTATTTTTTGCCCCAATCCTTTAATGTTAAATGTGTCTGTTGAGTGTATCTGTTCATTAAACCGAGACAAATGCACGGACATGGTGTTGACAGAATGTGTCATTATCACCTATTTTTGTAACACGTTCACACCTCCTGCAGTGACCCCAATCAAGGTCAGCCAGCGATGGCGCTCGCAGTCGAACACATCATCACACAGCCCAGAGGCATTTCACCCTTCCTTTTTCGTGAGCACAGTCATTTCTTTCTATTTAGAATCAGAGTCGAGCTTGGCCGCCTTGAGTCTACACATACTTTGGAAATAAATCAATGTGAACTTTGCAATTGAAGATGACAAACCAGATGCCTTGTGTGGATCCCACAAACACAGACTCAACAAAATAAATCAACAGCAATAATGATAGAAAAAACCGAAATCACTGGCGACAAAGAGGCAGGAAAATCAAATGTGAGCCTAATGTGCTTGCAAATGGCAATTCAAGTTTCACATCTGAAAATATAGCTATATGCGGTGGAGTCTTTGTAAAATACGCTCAATAGAAGTCATTTGAAGTGATTTTACAAATTTATGGACACAACTTGTTCGGAGGCGTCGCTTGTCCTTTAAACCAGATGGGAATTATTAGATACCCAAAATACTTAAAAATAAGGCACTGTTGGAAAATAAGCAACTATAATCGTGGAGTTCAGAAAATATTTCTTGACCATAAACAGCAAACAAGGTCAATAATCCAACAGAGACGGACAGGGCTAGTTGGCAGTCCTGAAATAGACAGCTAAATGGGAACAGGTGAGCCTGCTGGAGGGTAACGCCCGTCACTCCAGCTGCAGCTGAAACACAAGCAAAACAGATACAACATGACAACCCAAGTGTGCTTGCACCCAGACATGACAAGGTCATGCTGCAGTGAATGAATGAACCACTTATAGGACAAAGATTATCTCTTTATCATATGCAGTGATACCTCGGCTTACGAACGCTTTAGCTAACAACGTTTTTGCCTTACAAACGTTAAATTCGCGAGAATATAATCTTGGTTGGCGGCCTGGTAGTCGAGTGCTTAGTACATCGGCTTCACAGTGCAGAGGTCGCCGGTTCGCGTCCCGGTCCGGCCTCCCTGTGTGGAGTTTGCATGTTCTCCCCGGGCCCGCGTGGGTTTTCTCCGGGTCCTCCGGTTTCCTCCCACATTCCAATAACATGCATGGCAGGCAGATTGACCACTCCAAATTGTCCCTAGGTGTGAGTGTGTGAGTGATTGTTCAGGTTGTCCCCCCGCCTCATGCCCAAAGACAGCTGAGATAGGCTCCAGCACCCCCCGCGACCCTAATGAGGAATAAGCGGTACGGAAAATGGATGGATAATCTTGGTTTTCGGGAAACACACGGAGCGCCACAATGATTGATGTGTCGTTCGCGAATGAGCCGTTTCTTTGAGCTCCTAACAAGGAGCAGAAAATGGCAGCTGACTTTTTTTTCCTCTATTCCCCGCCCCCAGTCTTTGGTTAAAGCCGTATGTGATTGGTCAAAATCCGTAGTAGAAGAAGGAAGGGACACGCTGCAGTGAGCAGGGGGAGGGGTTTGAGTGCTCACAGCACTCGATATATATAATGTGTGTGTGTGTGTGTGTGTGTGTGTGTGTGTGTGTGTGTGTGTATATATATATATATATATATATATATATATATATATATATATATATATATATATATATACATATATACATATATACATATAAAAGATGCACATTGATGCTTATGACCTAATCAATAACCAAAATGACCGCATTTTCCCCAAAGACCAATCCTGTTGAGCGGTAATAGAAATCATCCACAATATAAGCACTGCTTTCTCCCAAAGTAATTTACATTGATTTGTGCAGCTACTTTGGCAAATTGAGGTATTTGTGTTGCTCCCCGGGTGTAAAGTAGTTGAACTGATGTCAATAGAATTTTGCGGTAAGCCTACATTACAATAAATACTGAAACAAAACTAAATTCAACTCTAGGATTTTGAGCATTCATTCATTTTACCATTTAAACAAAGGGAGCCCCATTTTAGAACTTCCTATGATCATAATTACCGGTAGTGTGGAGAGAACTCAACACAAAATTATCATGAGGGTTTGTTCATGCATGCATTCATTTTTTATAGAGAATGACAAAACGTAAGGTTTATCTTTCAAAATGGTGGCAGAAGTTTGTCATCAATAGGCAGTTGTATTTTGGGTACCGTATTTTACAGCACTATAAAGCACACCGAAGAACATCCAATTTTCTCAAAAGCCAACGGCGTGCCTTATAAGCCGATGCGCTTTATATATGGATTAATATTCAGATTTCTTGGACGTATTATTTGAATTGTTCTGTAAAGTGCTTTGTTATGGCTGCAGCGATTGTCAAAGTATTTTATATATAAAGCTACATTGTATTGAGTTGTATTACACTTGCCACCGGTCAGGCAGCTGAATAGCTTCGCCATTGCCCTCTTATTGGACCTCTCTGTCACGAACACCCACAGGTCCACAGGTGCCTACCATTCATGTAGCTGTAGCAGGGCGACCTTTAACTCCGTTCAGTCAAAGGTATATATCGACGTTGCTTTGCAAGTGGAACTGTTTCAGTGTGGATATGCAGCTGCGCAACCAGTCTTGGAGGTCGGCTTGTCCAAAGTTCAACGTTTGGTTTTGAAAACTCCGGCACGCTTGGATGCAACTATCATGGGTATATGTGGTGCAGAAAATGGAAGGATGTATGGACAGATTTTGAAAAAGGGAGTCTGATTTTGCAGCCAAATCTGGCAATCATTCAATGGATTATTTTCAGTTTAGTGGTGCTGGTGGACCCAATGCAGTGGGTTTGGGGGAAAAAAGGAAGTCATAATAATGTTTATACATTACAATCTCACATACATTATTGTGATATGCAAAAACAAAAGCTTCTAAAAAGCGTGTCAGAATTCATTGTTTGCCTATATTGGTTACCTGCCAAAAATAACAGATATGACAGAAGGTCCATGCAAACAATTGATTTCCCCATTCTTCTTTTAACTCAGCCAGGAGAAGGCAATTTGTTGTGATATATTTTCAGCGGAACAAGTCGGCCTAAATCGAGATGTACGCATACATTTTGTGGCCGACTATTTCTCATTCTTTTTCACATTTATTTCGATTGGACAAGTAGTTTCATGTGCCAACAGTGGCTCCTAGCAAGACATGGAGTGAGGGATGTGGGGGTAGGGCTCTATGATTCATTTTTGATGGGTGTTATGGAAGTCATTTCTCCAGAAGTAATTGATAACTTTGAAAATGCAAGCTAATATAATTTTCCTGAATAAAAAATAATGTATTGAGACCTTTGGTGAAAACATGGTAACATGCATGTTTTTGTAATGTGTGAAGGAGCCTGAGCACTAAACTCAATTGTGTCATCATGTTCTTAAAGAAAGTAGGATGCTTAAAATAAGAATCTCCCTAACCAAGCAACGTGATACTCCTTATGTTTGAGCAAACACCTATATACATGTCGTGATTCTGATTTTGGGCATTAAATGACTTAAAACAAGTAAGAATATCTTATCTTATCTAGCTGAACTATCTTGTTAAGATTATTAAGGACACTTTTCTTGAAATAAGACAGATTTTTATGTATTTAATCCCTATCAAGAAATATTATCTTGTCAAACATCCATCCATCCATCCATTTTCCATACCGCTTATTCCTCATTCGGGTCGCGGGGGGTGCTGGTGCCTATCTCAGCTGTCTTTGAGCAAGAGGCGGGGGACACCCTGAATTGGTTGCCAGCCAATCGCAGGGCACACAAAGACGAACAACAGTCACTCTCACACTCACACCTAGGGACAATTTGGAGTTGTCAATCTGCCTGCCATGCATGTTTTTGGAGTGTGGGGGGAAACCGGAGGACCCGGAGAAAACCCACGCGGGTCTGGGGAGAACATGCAAACTCCACACAGGGAGGCCGGACCGGGACGCGAACCGGCGACCTCTGCACTGTGAAGCCGTTGTGCTAACCACTCAACTACCCGCCCTCTTGTCAAGCAGAAACCAAATATTTATTGGAGTGATTAAAGAAATGTTATCTTCATAAGATTTGACTTTTTGCAGCACACAGAAAAATCTCAAGAGAAAGCCCACCACACTCTTTCAATCAAACACTCAGCCCGTGTTTTAGAATTGGCTCTTGTTTTGCACTGCATCAGTAGAAAGGTGTTCAATCTACACATATCTCTTATATTGTTGATCAGAAAACACTTTGGAGTGTCGGCCATTAATTGGTAGCAAGTACCCTTGAAAATGTTTTCCCGCAGCCAGTAATTGAAGGTTGCGCATGCTGACTCCACACAAGAGATGCACTACATGTGATGAAGGCCTCACGTCGTGGAAGGCGGGAAAATCCCAGCACAACTATCTTTGAGGGCTATTGTTGCTGTAGAATGTTCGAGAATATATATATACAGTGAGACCTCAATTTACGAACACCTTATATTACGAACTTTTCATCTTACAAACGTCAAATTTATGAAAATTAAACCTTATAATAGGCACTATTTTCATAATACACACCCACCACGACTGGTCCATCAAGCACACGACCTTCGGATCTGGTAGAGTGATCTTCGGCGGAAGCACACGATCGAACAGCGCTCCAGCCGGCACTATTTTCCACACCCCCTCTCATTGAATGCACACGTCGATCGCCTACTTGGAGCTTTTTGTTGATAATTTTACTATGATGGGACCGAAAAAAACCCACCACAGGCTCGTGTTCAGCCCAAGAAGACACAAAATAAAATCACCGTCGCTGAGAAGAAGGAGATAATTGAAAAACACGAACGAGGTGTGCGTTTGTGTTATTTAGTGGCCGAGCACGGCTATGCTAAGTCAACCATTGCTACCATTCTCCGGAATAGAAAAGCCATCAAAGGTGCGTCTGTTCCAAAAGGTGTTTCCGTGCTCTCAAAGCGACGGTCCCGGGCAATCGAAGAAGTTGAAAAACTTCTGCTAATTTGGATTAACGAAAAGCAGCTATCCGGCGACAGCGTGAGTAAAGCTATTTTATGCGATCGCCATGCGCCAACCTGCAAGTTCTGCTCTTATTGAGGATTTTAAAGCCAGTAACGGATGGTTCGAGAACATCTGAGGGCGAGGAGGAAATGACTGCAGCATCAAGTGAGCTCATAAAGGCAATGTTGGCAAAGTGGAATGATGTGCAGGCTTTTACCGAACAGTTCCATCCAGAAAAGACTGTGGCTATTACAATCATCCCCATGATGAACAATAATGTGATGCCTCATCTTTGTAAGACCTTACAAGTCAGAAAGCAACAGGTGTCAATTAAGAGGTTTTTAATCAGCAAAAATGATGAGGAGTCTCCAAAGAAAACAGAAGAGAAGTCACACCAGAGGTTAAGTTACCAACAGTCCTTATGGAAGGTGACTCTCCTTCTATAAGCCATCAACGACCATCAATAAGGTAAATACAACTTTATTTTACAGCACAGTTCATTTCTTTAATTACAGTCCTCGTGTAATGTGCATCTCTTTCCAAACAGCAATTCCCTTTGACCTTCGACCTCCAACGCCATTCCATCAAGCCATCAATGACCATCACAAATGTAAATAAAGTGACTTTATGATACAATGCAGTGTATTTCTTTCATTACAATACAGCAGGACATTTATTATACATAGAATAAGGTATGTGCTGTGTAGTTTTAAGGCTTATTTAGTTGAAAAGTATATTTTATGGAAATCCGGGAACCGATTATTCCCATTTTAATGGTTTCCTATGGGAATTTTTTTTGAGATACATACTTTTCCCCCTTACACACTCTGTCTGGGAACCAATTAAGTTCATAAGTTGAGGTCTCACTGTACATAGAATCCATCTTGGGATAATTTCTCAACTTCATATGTTGACATTTTGCACGGATTTGGTTTGCAGACAGAATTTCCTTTGAGGGAGTGAGCATCAGACACATTTTCCGACAAGGTTCCTCTTCTTTGTCTTTGTGGCGATTCCTATTCTGTTCCCAGAAAGACTCAAGATGGGCCAAATCAACTGCACATCAATGACTCATTGTTGAAGCTGTCCACCTACTGAATTCTACATTCATTGCTTTTATGAATCAATCTTTCATGCTGTCAAACTGCCTGGTGGATTTATGTGTCCACTGTTCCCTCTAATTTTCTATGCGGCTCAGGATTCACACAAAATCTATTCTTTAATTCTTTGGACCACCGTGAACAACATCACACTTGCACATGGTGGCCAAACAAGAAATTTGATATTACATGATGTTACATGATGTAAGTACGCAACAGAAAAAGTGAATTATTGAAATCAAGCAAATGATGCAATTAAGATGTGTGACATGAGTAAAATTAGTCATAGTTTGTAATGGTTAAATATTTCTGCCAAATTTATCTTAAGAATCAGCATGAATTGATTTGACCTTTTCAAGCGTTATATGGTTAAGATAATCAACAGGGCTTATCTCAAAGACATCACAGAAGAGTTGTTGCTTTTTTAATAATCTCGTGCAGTACTCATCATCCTTTACCCAGCCGTTGACTGAAGTTTCTACCCTCAACTTTTGTCAAAAATAATAAAAAATATACAGGGGCAAGGAGGTGCTCGCTATGTATGACTGAGGCAGCCAAAGTGTAATCTTGTGTGTTTGTAACAAAGACAGCTCAGGCTGCCAGAAAGTCGTTTAAATTGCACGAACCATGACCATCGATACGTCAAATAAATTGCAGTAACATGCATCGGTTGTGCAGAGGCATGAGTCAGACCAAGGCTCCCTCCCTCAATTGGTTCTAAGCGGATTGGTGAGTAGACGGTGTGAACGCTGGACAACCCCCAGTTTAGCTCATACGGTTGGCTTCAGGTGAGAGAAATGTCCGTACGAAGCTAAAACCCACTCAGCTAAGGGGAGAACATGCAAATTGCACAATAAGACCAGAGCCTGGCATTGAACCCTGGATTTCCATATTGTGAAGTATCTGTCCTAACCAGCCAACAACCGTGCTGCTGCTATGGCAAAATGAAGTCCTTATGATGCATTGTTATCTTCATTCCTCCATTCATTTTCAACACCATTTACCCTAAGCAGCTTAAGGATGTTAACTGGAGCCCAGTTGACTTTGGGTGGAAGGTGCACAGAGATCGACATACCGGTACAACTATTGACATACACACCGTCACTGAATGGGAACAGATCCCGCACTGCCCACACATGGGCATCTTTGGCATCTTCATCTTGTTGAAAGTAATACGATAGGTGAGGACTTTAATCAGTGGCAGCCTCGTACTGGGTATGAGCAGGAAACTACAAAATTGCAGTGTTGGTTGTTGTCATCATCATGTTTGAGATTGTTGTTAATCAAGAGCAATTTCTGTGCACATCCTGCATCTGATTGCCTTAATATTGTGTTTCACCGTTCTTTAACCTTAGTGTCATTTTGTTGGCACACTCTAAAAATTGCAACCTGCATTTTGTGTCGGTCAAAACTTTCATTTAAATTGAGCAACTTTAATAGTAGAAATTAAGAACATTTATGGCACAGCCCAGTGGTTGGCCGGTTAGCGCATCAGTCTCACAGTGTATAGTTGCAGGGGTCATTATGACTTGGCAAATGTGTGATAATGAAATGTAAACCAGGCACAGCTGTGCCCATAAAAGCCTAGTTAAGTGATTATGACAGTGTCACAGAGGCAGCAAAGCTTGTCACTTTAATCATGGTTATACAAATGAGTAAATGTGTGCTGCCTGCCCACAGCACCATTTTAGCGGGATGATAGAGTCCAAATAATACTTGCCGTAACCCACCAGTCTTGTTAACTGTCAACTCGTTACCCCCCTCCTTCTTGAAATCAGTCATTGGCACCACAAAAAAATGCTCCACAAAGCTGCAGACACAACATGGATTATACTTCATCTGATTTATCACACCGTGTGTGCTTGATAAATTGCAGAGTTTAAAGGGAAGCTTGAGGCCGACACCCTTTATAGAGGCCTTAGAATGACATAAATTGTGTTAGACACTCAGGTCTCTTTGTTCTTTCGAATCGCAGGGATTGAGGACATGGTGCGAGGAAGTCGCTGACAGGTAAAGAACATTGAAGAGATGCTGTCATTACAGGACAAATAGATCACAGCGGATGGCATGCTGATCTTATAGAACACAGTGAGCACATTTCCTGACTTTGTAAACTATAACGATTGGATTGTATTGTATTGGATTTGCCTTTGTTAGTCTCGCAGTGGAGAAATTTACATTTCACAGCAGTAAAGTTGGAATGAAAGTAGAAAAACAAAATACAGGAGCTGCTGGAAAGATGTTGACCTTTTTGTAAATTCAACTGAATGCTGCTGTACCCATTCCCCAAATCATGTTTGGTGAGTTGTTATTTATTACACATTACACATTGCATCATTTTTAACAGCAATTATACTCCTGTTGCTACAACTCAGAGATTAATTGATTAATCGACAAGCAAATTCATTGACAACAATTTTCATAATAAAAAATCATTTAGAGCCACTGTTTAATTGGGCGTTTCCACCGGGCTTTGAGTGCTTGCCTGTTGTAGTGAAAACCCTGTTTGACAGTAAAATCAAGGTGGGCGGATATTTACGTTTAAAAAATGGAACCAGGGTCGTCAGGGTCTATGTATGATCTTGGCGGATAAACTGCAAGATCTCCCCTTGCGATTAACATAGACAGCCGCACGTGACCGGTGCGAATGAAGACTGCCTTGCACCGACTTGTTTAGTATTGCTTCGATACATACGTACATGCATATGTAAATGAATGAATGAATGAATGAATGAACGAACAAACGTTTGCACACAGGTCATGAGTTCAGGACGCGGTCCGGCCTCCCTGTGTGGAGTTTGCATGTTCTCCCCCGGCCCGTGTGGGTTTATCCGGGTCCTCCGGTTTCTTCCCACATTCCAATAACATGCATGGCAAGCTGATTGAACACTCTGAATTGTCCCTAGGTGCGAGTATGAGAACGAATGGTTGTTTGTCTCCGTGTGCCCTGCGATTGGGTGACAAACAATTCAGGGTGTCCCCCGCCTAGTGCCCGAAATCGGCTGGGATAGGCTCCAGCACCCCCCGCGACCCTAATGATGATAAAGCGGTACGGATAATGAATGGATGAACGTTTGCAACTTGATGATGCACAAAGCAACTGTCCAAAAGATGGGACATTTTGGTCAGTCTTTCATGATGGAAGGATATTACTTTTCACCCAACAAAGCAGTCACCTCTTCACCCTCACACATAAACATTCTGTCCACTTGCAACTCTTCGCAGTCACATTGGTGTGGCTGCAGGGGTAGGATTGTTCTGTCAGCAGCAAGCTGAATGCCTGATTCAGCTATTGGTACCACTGCAGTCATATCCAGGATGTATGTGAGGCCAGACAGCAGCTGCACTGTTAGTGACCCTTTGCGCTTCAATTGCAATCACTTGAGTCCGAAGTTGTCTATCATAAGTTTCCTCTTCGATACAGTATTAAAGGACAACCGACACCATTTTTTTTGTTTCCTAACTGACATCAGAAATACGTTATATAGCATCTAAAATACCCAAAACACGTAGGCCATTTTTTGTCAAATGAAAAACACAAATAAAAATGACTTAAAGTGTCCAAAAATGACTTCAAATGAAACTGGAAAAGGCCAGTTTCAGAAGGTACCGCCCCCTTGACGTCTTTCTTTGCTCGAGAATCAAAACAATGGCTTCATATTCGGAGAAGACGCTTTCTTGTTACCCATCCAGTTATGAATATGATTCAAATAGTTCTGAAGAGGAAAGCATAAATGTTTGCAATCGATTAAAGGAGTCCTCCCATATCAATTCGAGGTGTCAATGACAGCAATGTAGCACCCAGAAAATGCAGAAGATGGCGCCCAACCTCCATTGGAAATGGGCTGATTTGTCTGCTGGGAATTTGTGTCAGCGAATATCAAATAGTTATATTGGTGCAACACACAACGATTCACCACATTATTTATGTGTTTTCCTTCTAATTTCGCCATCAGCACGAAGTTTTCAGACCAAACAAAGTACCACAAAATGCATTCTGTGTTGCTTTCACGGTCGGGACGCTCCAACGTGTTTTCGAGTCATCAACTCGAAAACAAGACTTCCTGAATATTCAGCGCGAGTCTTAAACCGTAAAATCTGGCTATATGCGGTGGAATCTTTGTCAAATACGCTCAGTAGAAGTCATTTGAAGTGATTTTACAAATTATGGACACAACTTGTCCGTCGGCGTCGGTTGTCCTTTAAATCTTCAGATCCATGTAAAATACAGCAACAGCAACCAAAGACTTTGTGTTGACCAGTCATTTGCTTTTTGTGAGACTGCCCGGGGGACTATTGTACAACTGTGTTGCCATCAGTGTATGCAGGTGCCAGACTATTATGTATCATTACAAATACAAATCATGTTGTTTGTATGACTGTAAGAGACATCAAAACGAAATTTATAACTGAACAGTACAGTGCTATTGTATGGCAAAGTCCCCAGGTTTGTAAAATTATGTTTGACTATTGCAATGGAACACACATGAATAGTGACTGAGGGACTCTATGAGTGTCTAACATAGCAATGGACAGACTGACAGGTAAAGTCGGGATGGAATCTCTGTGGAACTTACTGTATATTATTTCTGAATAAGGTGGACGTCTCTTGGTTGAGGCACGTTGACTATTGTGATTTTGGTGTAGCGCAGGAAGACAGATTTGGTGCTTTGTGGAGAACTGTAGTGCAAGTGTCAAAAATATGACAATGAGGCATATTCCTTCAGCATTATTGTAGAAATCAATTCACTCCACAAATTATAATTATCATCTTTATAGCATGGCCCTAACTATGTGGCACAACTGTTGGCGGAGCTCACACACGGAAGCATGGTTGTGAGTGCAATTAAGGTGGTCTCCAACAGGGAGATTTTACAGAATACCTGCCATCCATAGACACCAGCAATTTTATTTATATGATCATGCAATGTCAAACACGGCGTACACTCTGACTACCCTGATTTTAATGCAAATGAGGGTTACCTCTACGATTGGCCGGGAATCACGTAGGTTTGCGCTAGACTTGAATTTAGATTACCGGTACATCATTTGCAAGGGGAGATTTTACATTCCATTGTCAGGTGGGTGCTTCGTGGCGACCCCTGAGGGGAAAAGCCGAAAGGAAAAGAAGAAGAGAGGAGGATTGTCAGGTGGGTGCTTCAGCGAGTCTTCCACAATGGGAATAAATTAACAATTAAATAAATAAGTAGGTAGGTAAGTCAGTCGGTTGATCGCTCAATGTGATCGAACCTCCTTGATTTTAATTTAAATGAGGAATGAAGAAAAGCTGCATTATTGGCTAAGGAATACTACATTCCAACTCACAATTGTGCAAACACAACATTCCACCCATTTCTGCCTGTGTAAAGTGTAGTAAAAGAGCAAAAGTAATGAAATTCCACCCATGTTTTTTTGCTTGACTTGGGCCTGGAACTAAAATTTAAAGATTGAATGAAGGTGCTATTGTCATTTTTATGAATGAAGCGACCTAAATGTTAGGGTCCTTCCACAATGATTACCATCTATTAAAACTGCAGTGGTGGACCCAGAGAGCATTGAAAATCCACATTCTTACGTGGACTGATATACTTATTCTTCTTTTCTGTTTTTACTGTGAGCTGGATCAACATCTGAAAATGAAGATTTGTCTTGAATGCAAAACCAAATAAATGCTGTCGACTTTTCAATCATTATGCTGAGATGCTATTCATTTGTGACACATATTCCAAGTGATGCAGCTCTAACTCCATCGAGGAAAGGTACCTTGATCTTTGTTCAAAAACACAGCGTCACATCATACGGGGCTCTTGTGACATGAGAAGTGGCTGTCGCTGCGGGACTTTGGAAAGTATGTGGGTATGTATGGGTCTGTGTGTGCATATGCATATATGCATGAAAATCTCGTTTTAGAGAGTCTCATGGTGCAATCGAGAGAGAGCACCGGGAGTTTTCCCAAGGAGATTAAGCGCTGTTACCTCTCCCTCACCTTGAGAACAGGCAGTCAGCTCATTTTTCTTTTCAACATTTTGCACTAATGTTGATTGTTGCTAACTGAACTGCTCTGTTATCACTTGTAACACAAACAATTTGGCAGAGATTAAATGTGCCGCATTTGACAGAGTCATCTTAACTCTTGTCGAGAGAAATGTTTATTCATCCATCCATTTTCTTGTGCTCATTAAACTAAACTGGAACCAATTCCATCTGACTGGTCGCCAGCAAATCAAAAGGGATGTAGATAAAATGTGATATGCTGTATATCTGATCATTTGTAGCTAATGAGAATGGTGTGCAGAGGCTGACCAGGGCACCAACTCTTTCTTCCAGCGAAACGCAGACGCATTTGCATTTTTTGTTGTTTTTTGTTTTGTAAGCATAAACTGTATTATTTCCATTGTTATTTAATTGTGATCCCCACAAAGAGTCAATACAGAGGCTTTTATGGGCCGAAGATGGTAAAAAACAACAACAGACGACATTACGTGACATGAATCAAGGCCTCTTTATACACCCGCATAGGTGAGAGCGATAATGGTCACATTGCATCACATAGCGTCACATAGCAACAACACGAGATGACACATGATGCACACACTTCTGAAATTATTGTTGTGTGTAAAATTATGTGTGTAGCATCCCTTGTGATTGGTACGTTAAATCTGTGATGATGCGGAACATAACATCTTTGAGGGTCATTTATTTGTGCGTCATGTCTTTTACTTTGTTTCCTCCGCCTTTCATCTTTTTCGTTTATCCTATCTTCTAGTGTTAAATCTTTCCTTTACTTAACTCCCTGTGACGAGACCTGGTGTGCAAAGTTCCGTTTTGTAGCTATTTCATACTAAGCAGTGCAACGTTCGTCCTGTGTCTGAAACTATTCGTGAAGCTTCTAACTACCTAATAAAAATAAAAAATACTTCCTGTACAACGACACGTGTGAGACAATGAGGTGTTTTCTGTTGCCATTTATGAGCTAAGCAGTTAGAGTCACTTGTTTTTGTTGTCGTGACCATCGTCGTGAGGCAAGATAGGTATTATGCAACAGGGGATATTTTCTGTGTATGGGGAAGCAGAAAAGTGGTATGAGGTCTTCATGCATGAAGAATTTTTCCCACTCTGAGGTGTTTTCGCACATGTAGATTTCGTAGTAGTGAAGTTTTACTGTGTATGTATCAGATACATACACACGGGCCGTAATTTGCCCAGGTCTGATGTATCTCTATATATTAGAGCCGTCAACATTCTAAATTCATAGTTAATTCACAATTCACAATTCACCGTAATTAATAACAAATGTTTATCTGTTCTAAATGTCCTTTGATTTCTTTTTGTACTATTATTCCCATTTTGATGCTTTCATCAACAAGGAATGGATCAGTTTGATTTGGACTAAATATCAACATTTCCTGGAACAATAATTTTGATTTTAATTTTTAGAGAATATTTTTTCCACTTGAAACAGTTATTTACACTGAATAACTGCCCATCAATCATAGTGGAAAAAAATTGTGCACATCTCCTTTAACAGCCCTTTTTTAGGAAATCAAAACAGCAATATAAAATTATAAAGTGCACATCTCAGGTAGACTCGTACCCATTGGTGGTGCAGTTAACCCATGGCTTAATACCGTATTGTCTGATGTATTAGCCGCACCGGACTATAAGGCACACCTTCAATGAATGAAACAAGTTTTCCAAATATTCTGTAAGGCACACCACATTGCAAGGCACTACAGTAAAGGCTGCGGTTACGCACTACTACTTCTACAGGGGGAAATGGAGTTGTTGCGGCTGACAGTAGTTGCAAGACCTGTTGTGGCTCAATATTACTTCACATATAAGGCGCAGGGTCATCTTTTGAAGAAAATCGAGGCTTTTGGTTGCGCCTTATACACTGGAAAATATGTTACTTAGGGTACCTGCTTTTTATTTACTAGAGGCTGCTGACAATTTGTAGTGTAGCTGTCATATGCAATGTGATTGATTTCAGTGGTTGCATAAAAGAAAATGATATGGACCTCGATAATTTTTTTAAAGAACTGTATTTTCTGCACTGCAGAGGCTTTGAAGGATAAAGCAAATGTAATGAATGGCCTATTTTAAAACTATTTTCATGAATAGTGGACACCGCAGTAGAAGGAGAATAGAATAGATACGCACCACCATAAGTTGAGGGTGACCTGCTTTTTAAATTAAATTATATATTTTTTTAATACTTGAGTGAGATCAATATGGTGCTAAAGGAGTGCATTTATACAAAAGTATAGCATTTTAACAACTGTTTTTGGTTGGATTATTTCTTCCCCTTGCAATCAATTTGGGCCCTGTCCGCGAGCTACTGGTCAGTGGCAATCGACGTATTGGCACCCCTGCTCCAGAATAACATGTGGTTCATCAGTAGAATGCTCCCACCAAGAAGGCCAGTCTTAACAACGTTTAAAATGGACATTGTATCAGAGCAGCGTTATTACAGTCCAGTCAATGGTCGATGCTACTGCTTTGACTACCAATATATAGCAAAGTATTCACTCATGCTGCCGATGGAGTTTCTGGGACACATACAGTAGGTACCGCTTGTGTAGAGACAGGAGCAGTGGGTGTCTGACACGACACACCTCCTTGGAGCAGCAACGAACATGCTGTTGTCCTGCTGTTTCCATGGCAACGCCGCTGAGGTGCGGCTCAGCACCAAAGCGTAGTGCTGATACAAGGTGGGGGGAGGGTTTTCAATGCAGAAGCAGGTGGCGGGTGGTGAGGAACGGGAGGATAGTTGAGGGCGGATGTTCGGGCATGGGGACCCTTGTGTTTGAATAGCGGGAACACAAGGAAACCAAAAGCGCTCATCTGTTCACTACGGCAATGTAACCTCAAGAAAACAAGCGGTGTTGAATCACTTCATGGTTCATCCACCACACACATGCTTGATGCCTATGTTGATGATGGTCAATTCTTTTTACATCAATGCTGTAGAGTATATCGACACACACACACACACACACACACACACACACACACACACACACACACACACACACACACACACACACACACACACACACACACATTTAGATCACCAATCACTACGAGAAAAGGTTACTTCAAGGTTGCAGCTAGAATTGCTTCACCAGCTATAAAGCCTACTGCTCACCTTCGTTTGTCTTCTATTAGCGCATATTCTGACACACAGACACAAGCACATGCAAGCACATGCGTGCACACAAACACATACACACACACAGACACACACACACGTGCTCACACACACATGCACAAACACACGTAATGGGTGTAACACTTTTCTTTTTGAGTTAATGTTCAAGGCAGTTTGCATAGTTGATAATGGTGGGACTTGGGACGAAACACTGTAGATCAGAGGTGTCAAAGTCATTTTTTGCCGTGGGCCACATTGTAGTTATGGTTTCCTCGCAAGGGCTGTTATGAATTTGGTCAAGCCATTAGAATTGTTCATCTCCTCTGCAGAAAGCACAACAAATTGACAAATAGTTTTCAAATCTGAAGTCAAGAATAACGACTATTATTCTGGTTTACATATAGCAATTTGAAATTTTGGTTCAGACTTTAGCAAGCATCATGGCACTTGACATGCTTGATTTACTTTCGCAGGACAAATAAAATTATGTGTCGGGCCAAATTTGGCCCCTCAGCCTTACTTTTTGACACCATTGCAGTAGATGCTTTGTATTCAGTTTGTTTTGTTGTAATTGAATAGTGAATATCCTTCAATATGAGTACCGTATTTTGCGGTGTATAAGGTGCACCCACCCCCTTCACCCTTCATTTTCTTGAAAAGATGACCTTGTGTCTCATATGTCGGAGCTCCTTTTATATATTTAGGTATTGTTTTTGGGTAACTTTTTTCATTCATTGAAGGTGCGCCTTACACTCCGGTACACCTGTATGTGGAAACAGTTTTAAAATACACCATTCATTGGGGGTCCGCCCGATACTCCGGTGCACCTTAAATACAGTACTTATCATTTGAAATTATACTGTATTTACTTGTTTTCCATTTTTAATATATATTTACAAAAAAAGTCATATAAGTGAACATTAACATTGAATTCAATCCAAAAGAAGAAATTATACACTTTTCGTATGTGCAGCACAAACTGCTTTCCACAATAGTGTAAAATCAAGCAAACCAAATCCCTGTGCCACCCACACACACAAACAGATGCACAAACGTGCACCCTAACACACTTCTTGTCTCCCACATAACACTAAAAGGAAGGGAACTCAAGCCCTATCTACTGACATACACAAATGGATACCTGCATATGCTCCAGTTTGTGCTCACAATCCGAGGTGGCTCAATCCAAGTTTTTGAATTTGGGCACCTGCTGTAACGGTGTGGTCATGATGAATCGAAATAATAACCACACATTGTTTGCTCTTCTTTCAGACAGCTTTGAAAAGAAAGTCGCCTGACTCTGAAGAGAACTGTTGCCACTCATGTTTGCGCTAGTGTTTGTGTTAAGTGCAACATGTTTTGCATTTCGCTTGCGCTACTTCAGTGATCAACATCTTGGTCCGTTTTACGTGTAGCCAAGAAGTGGGGCACTAATGATAGTTCCGTGTTGCCTGGGGTGCAGGAATGGAAAAGCGCAAATGAATGTTTTGCGCTTTCTGTAATTAATTCTAATCAACATGGTAAACCTCCAGCCAGAGGAAACGCTCACAAAGTAGGACAGTATACTTTCATTACGACGAGGAACATTTATCACAGCAGGAAACAGCACTTTTTGATTTTCACTTACATTTGTAATCATTAGAGGACATTCTCCAGGAGGTGGCAACCCAAGGCATCATAATGTGTGTCGTATATCAGAAGTGCTGAAGCTGGCAATGTGGCAGAACCAGCAGAAGGTGAGAGCTGAGCTGCTTCCCAGCTGTCTTTCAATATAAGTATGCTGACACTTAAACAAATGCCCTCACATTTTGGCATCAATGGAACTGAACACGAATGCCGTACGCATATATAATTGCTGCACCAAAGAGTTTCAGTGGAAGAAGCCAACAGAAACGTGTTGCTGGCTCTCTTGAAATCTATTTTCATTCCATTTCCGAGGCGTTGAGGTGTGTATGTGTGTGTGTGTGTGTGTGTGTGTGCGTGCGTGCGTGCGTGCACGTGTATGTAGCGGGTAAGTTAAAGAGCATTTGAACCATAGATGGTACCTGCTTGCTTCTGTCAATGCAGCAGCTGATGGGAAATCATTACAGATCTGGGCAAATGGCCAGTATGTGGTAACCAAGGCAACCACACTGCTCCTTCCATCTCGACTGCAGTGATGTTTTAAGAAGGGCCCCTCTTTCTAAAGCCTCTCCGAAATGGCTTCTTTGATTGGCACCTTGCATATGAAGAAGGGTGCTTTGGCTTCACTGTGGTGGTGAAAGCACATGTGTTTGCATTTGGATTGGTTTTGAAAGAAGTCTGTTGAAGAAATGGGCTAATTAAAGTATCAACGTCATATTTTGTGCAACTATCAAGTGTGGAAACGTTACTTTAGTTCAACCTACTCCCTCTCGCCCTCCCCCCCCAAAAAATCACTTCAGTTACAATTCATAATCCCCTCCACATTTTACATCTACATTGCACAACAAATTATTGCATAACTACCGTCATTTTCAAATTTGAAGTAAAAACTAATGACTGTTATTGTGGTTTACGTGGGATAATTTGAAATTTTGGTTCAGACTTTACCAAACATCATGGAATTTCACACGTTTGATTTGCTTTCGTGAGCCAGATAAAATGATGTGGCCCCCGGGCCTTGACTTTGACACCTGTGAAATAAGGGATTCGTTCCATGCACAGCGCAAGTTGTTGTCTGCTGTCGTGAATGTCATCCTGCTTCAACTGTGAAAAAGTTATATCTTGCCTTGAGAACAAAAATATGCCGACTGACTAATTATTTCATGTGGTGTTGTGGTCTTCTTTAAAATCATTAGGACTTTATAGTTCTCCTCAGAGGCTAAAAGCCTTTCTGCGGTCCAAACGCAAAACAATTTTCAGATCTCCCTGATTATCACGGTCAGGGCACCTTTGCATCGGTATTATTTTTCTCTTAACTGTGTTCTTTGTTGCCCTGACACAATCTTCACTGCTTAGAATTCTAGCGATAGAATGACGCACAATGTTTTCATATGCTTCAGCAGTCTATGCAAACCACTTTTTTGTGACTAATGCTTTTAAGTTTTGCAAGCTAATCATGTTCTCCGGGCAGCCAAGAGGAAGAGCCTGTTTTGATGAGAGCAGATCCATCATATCAATGCCTCATATAGAATTTCTTCCAAAAACAATCCACAGGCTTTATACGCCTACATGCATTCTTGTGTTGGTGTTATGAAGGTTTTTAATGTGACATATTCACTGTGCCTCTAAACTAGTACTTGACAGTACATAAACCAAATGTGAAACTATTCATTTGATTCATTTTATGTCGGGCGAGAAGTTTGATTTATGTCCTGAGTATTGATGTAATTACTTTCTCACCATCACTGTCACAAAATTAGAAACAGAATAAATTCACTTGATGTGGTATGATGGTGCAAAATAATAATTGATGCCAGGCTGCATTTTAATTTATCCCCACAGGTTGTGGTCTCAATATGGTAATTTAGGCATTTACAGTTATGAATATTTTTACATTTATTTTCCAGACAGAATAGTCCAATGACCGTTTTAGTTTGTGAGTGTCACGGATTGCAAGGTGGTGATGGCGGTTGTGGATCCCAAAAAAGCAGGCAGGAGGGAGCAGCAGATTGTATTTGAGAAATTGTATTAAAATAAAGTCAACAGGAACAAAATCTAAAACTTCAAAATCATCTGAACAGAAAAATACAAAGTATCAAAGAAAAACCAAGAGTAAAACTCTGTCAAGATGAAACAAACACATGCACAGCATACAATGCATACACAATGCACAATGCATACAAGGACCCGACACCGGATGGTCGTGTCGGGAGTCCTTTTGACTGCCACTGATTGGAACGACCAACACCTGCGCGGCTGCAGGCAGGGCCGACAGCGCTGCCCGTTGGTCACCCATCAGACTGTGGCAGTCTGCCACTGATCGGGACGACCAGCACCTGTGCAGGTGAAGGCAGGGCCGACAGCGCCACCCGTTGGTCGTCAACCAGATCATGACAGTACCCCCCCTTCAAGGGACCACTTCCAGAAGTCCCAACCGTCTCCCAAAAGGTCCAACTCGCCAAGGAACAATGGTAGAGACGGCAAACGTTGCCTCGCCAGCATATGATGGGCGGCGGCCTGATGGGAATGGGACTCGGCCTGACGTGGGTGATGCACTGCCAGGCGCAGAGTGGCACCCCGGACGGCCGCATGGGAACAGGTCTCGACTGGCCGTTGACGTGGACGTTACAGCTGGTCGAGTGACTCAATTCAAACGTGGCGTGGACTAACGTGGACGTGAACTGTAAGGCACCGGGGAAATGAGACCAGTCCTTAGCAGCTGCGGGATCCAGCGGTGAGTGGGGTCTCTGACTGACGTGGACGCGGACGTTACGGCTCGTCGTGTGACGCCATTCAAACTCGACGAGGCGTGACCAAACGTGGACGTCGCACTGCCAGACACCTGGTGTCACCCTGGACGGCCACCTGGAAAGAGGTCTCGGCCTGAGGTGGACGTGGAAGCGGCACAGCTTGTCATGGGCGTGAGTGCGACCTTTCTCACACAATCACGCGCCGAAGCATGGCTCGACGTAGATGTTACACTGCCAGGCACAGATGGAAATGAGACCGGTCCGTTGTACCTGCCGGAACCGATGGCAGGAGGGAGCAGCAGGTTGTATTGTATAGGTTAGTCTTGTATAGGTTAGTATAGGTTGTATTGTGTGTTTCTTAGACAACACAGAAACACCCTGAGCAACACACGATAGAAAGGAGTCAAAGTTAAAGTGATGTAATGCAGCTAATCATTTTGTAGACAAATGCTATTTGACAGTCCATCTCGAGAACAGTGTGGACGATGACGATGATCGCTGCTGACAAACTGGCTGACCAAATAAAGGCAATGATAAATGGACAAGACAAGGCAGCGAAACAAAACCGGAAAAATAGACTGACGCTGACACATTCACTTGTCAGCAAAACACAAAATCTCATCGCTGCATTTGAGAGTAGTGAACCACGACAGCACATGTTTAAGTGATGTTGGGACTGCCTATTTTGCCTGTTGATCACACTATCAATACTGATCATTTGTTGTTATGTGCCATTCAAGCATGGCTAAGGCTGTCAATATCGAATCATTTTGTAGAATCGATCATCCAATGTTTTTTTTTTCATTGAATACCGTATTTTCCGGTGTACACAGGAGTATAAAGCGTACCTTCAATGAATGGTGTATTTTTAAACTTCTTTCCACATATAAGGCACTACTTTAATGAATGAAAAACGTTTTCCAAATATAAAGCACAGCACATTATAAGGCGCAACAATAGCGACTGGGGTTACAGACTACTTCTTCTCCAGGGGGAAATGGGCACGGTGGATGCTGACAATAGTTGCGAGACCTATTGTGGCTCAATATTACTTCACAAGGCGCACCTGTGTATAAGGCGCATGGTCATCGTTTGAAGAAAATCAATGCTTTTGGGTGTACCACCAGAAAATACGGTAATCAGTCACCCCAAGAATGTTCCCCACAGAGTCAGTCCAGTCCACACAACTTTACACATTTTTGCAAATTAGAATTGCTGCTTGCCTGCCGTGGAGACCAAGAGCACAGCAACGGCCTGCTGCTGGAACCAAAGTTGGTATTGATTTTGGCATCAGCTTCTGCGGGCAAGCGAGCATGCGTCCGCATGGCCGCAAGCTGACATACGCGGAAGACCGAGGACGATGGGGTTAAGGGGACAGAAAAGAGGTTTATTCTATGGTCAGACTGAATCCGTGTGCAGCGTTTCTGGCAATGCTTCTCCATCCTATGTTCATGTAGTTCATGTGATGAACACGCACACACACCAAACATATAATGTATGTTTACTCTTTATTTTTATTTCAATCGTGCATAATTATGAGCATACACACAATGCGTGCTGGACAATATCATTGCCGTCTGTGCAACCGAGAGTTATGGGAAGAAAAGAAAAAAAAGCTGAGACTGAGAGACAAACAAGCAGTCTTGGCAAATTGGGAGCATGGAGGGTGAGGTATCTTGTGAGGGGACTGAATTGTTTGAACTGAATTGTGGAACTGTCAACCAAGATGGGCTTTAGCAGGCAACGACCCACTAGTCACTGGATGAGAAATGTTCAAACTCTTTTTTTGCCCTTACTCCTCTCCACTCAAAGCATTTAGGGTGGAGTCAGACATGAGGCAAGTGGCGCGTTAGAGACCCATAGCCTTTGCATTGCCCTTAAACAGAAAAAAAATGACAATGTATACATGTTTCGGTTGCTAACGTGTTCCCGAGAGTCTGTTCTAAAATACCTCATTAGTAATGGGACACTGTGACTTGATAAGAAAAAATAAACCAAAATAATATGAACATTTGTGTATTTATTGAAACCTAACCTGGTAGACATTTCTTAATATACTAAATATTATATCTTTCCTCTCCATGAGCCGTCACCTTACCGTGGTGGAGGGTTTTGTGTGTCCCGATGATCCTAGGAGCTAAATTGTCTGAAGCTTTATGCCCCTGGCAGGGTCACCCATGGCAAACAGGTCCTAGGTGAGGGACCAGACAAAGCACGGCTCAAACGGCCCCTTATAACGACAAACATAAATGGAACCAAGTTTCAAGCGTGTTCTACCGGAAACAAATTCCTTGTGTGTTCTACATACTTGGCAATAAAGATTATTTTGATTCTGTTTGGTGGCCTCAGTATAGCATCTCTGCTTTTTGCAGATGATGTGGTAATGTTGGGGCCTTCAAACGGGTCTCTCCAACTCTCACTGGAGCGTTTCGCAGCCGAATGTGAAGCGGTTGGGATGAGAATCAGCACCTCCAAATCTGAGACAATGGTTCTCAGTCGGAAAAGTGAATTAGTTTAAGTATCTGGGAGTCTTGTTCACGAATTAGGGTAGTAGGTAGCGAGAGATCGACAGGCGGATCGGTGCGGCGTCTGCTGTGATGTGGACTTTGTACCGGTCTGTCGTGGTGAAGAAGGAGCTGAGCCAAATGGCAAAGTTCTCAATTTACTGGTCGATCTACATCCCAACCCTCATCTATGGTCACGAGCTAAAGGTCTTGACCGAAAGAGCGAGATCCCGGATACAAGCGGCGAAATGAGCTTTCTCTGTAGGGTGTCCGGGATCTCCCTTAGTGATAAGGTGAGAAGCTCGGTCTTCCTGGAGGGGCTCAGAGTCGAGCTGCTCCTCCTCCACATAGAGAGGAGCCAGATGAGGTGGCTCGGGCATCTGATTAGGATGCCTCCTGTACCTGGTGAGGTGTTCTGGGCATGCCCCACTGGCAGAAGACACCAGGGACAACCCAGGACACGCTGTAGAGACGTATGTCTCCCAGCTAGCCTGGGAACGCCTTGGGTTCCACCAGAACAAGCTGGAAAAAGTGGCTGGGGAGAGAAAACTCTTGGCTTCCCTACTGAAGCTGCTGCCCCTGCGACCCGGCCTCCGATAAGCGGCAGGAGATGGACTGATGGAAGTTTTTTTTTGTTAAATACAATACAATATAATACATATTGATTTATGTAGCACTTTAACAACAGCTGAAGCTGTCACAAAGCGCTTAACATGAAAAACTATCATATTCTGGAAATAAAGCAGTCACAAAGATGGTAGGTTTAAAATATAAAATGTTATTAAATGACGTCACTCATGGTGTAATGATACACACGCAGGATTTGTGTGCCGATTGTGTGGAATTGGATCCCACTCAGTGGTGGTGGTTGTTTGTCTCTAAATGTTTTCTGAGACTGACTGGCAACCAGTTTATGCTGCAGTCCGCCTGAAGTCAGCTGGGAATGGCTTCAGCAACATCAGGGCCACATCAGGATGAGTGGTGTTGAAAATGGATGAAAGGATGATGTTCAATGAAAAATTCCACTCGCCCCTCCCTTTTTTAAGGACTTTTGAGAGCATTTAATTTTTATACCACCATAATGTTATACTGCAATATTTTTCCTAATGGTCACGTACCATCAGACTGTGTGTAATAATGTGCAGTAAAACGCCAATGTGAATCAGTTCAACCTTGAATGTACATGACTGCATTCTTCTGGATCTACTCATCCTTTTTGCCCGGATCAATTTGCCCTTTCAACGTCCTTTGTGTACTCTTTCTTCCAGGTTCTTCTCTCTGGGCTTATCGGTGTGGTGTCATGGAAGAGGCCACTCTCACTGGTGGTGAGTTTTATCTGAAAGCCTCAATGCCGCACTTACTCATTTGACATACATATTCACAAAAGGAGAATTTAAGCTTTCCTTGTGGTCACAGTTTCCCACCAAAGGCTGAGAGCAAAACAGTTTGAACGTGGAAATTGTATGTAATTTATATTATTTGATTAAGAACCTGAATACTTGAGAAAATGTGTCCAGAATTGCAATCAAGCCAAAAAATGTGACTTGCTTCTCTAATTCAAAACATTTGTAAATATTTGTTGATGGATGTTAGCAAAAAAAAAAGGAAGATAGGCTGAGACCCCAAAGAAATTGGGCAGTTTTAAGCACTGAGGAAATAAAAGTTTGAGCCTTACCAAAATGATGGAAAGGCCAAAGTCATCAGAAAGAAAGGATATGCTCAGAACACCAAACACAACGTTTCCTTAAAAAGCACTGGAATGGCAAAGTTGTTTTGTTTTGGAAGACGTTTTGACTTCTGATTAACTCATTCACTGCCACTCCCGTATTTATTCGGGAATTGCAAATATGACGTGGAGCGCCATTCCCTATTTTGTTTGAGTTTTGGTTTTTCTTGCTGGGAGAGAGGGTGGGGTCACTGGTCACACATCTGGCAATGTGTTTCCCTCCCAGCATTTGCCTTTTGTAGAGTTGCCCCCATTTCAAGCTCAGATAACTCCAGACCCATATAATCAAGGAATTGGATTGGATTGGATTTGTCTTTATTAGTCTGGTATTATCTCTCCATGAGTCGTCACCGTGGTGGATGGGTTTGTGTGTCCCAATGATCCTAGGAGCTAGGTTGTCTGTGGCTGAAGACCCCATATGAAGAAAAACATAAATGGACTTGGTTTTCCCTTGCCCGGACGCGGGTCACCGGGGCACCTCTCTGGAGCCAGGCCTGGAGATCGGGCTCGTTGGCAAGCGCCTGGTGGCCGGGCTTACACCCATGGGGCCCGGTCGGGCTCAGCCCAAAGAGGAAACGTGGGTCCCCCTTCTCAAGGGCCATGGGAGGGGCCAGAGGGTTCGGATGCATTGTGAGCTGGGCGGCAGCCAAAGGCGGGGACCCTGGCGGTCCGACCCTCGACTGCAGAAGCTAGATCATGGGACGTGGAATGTCACCTCTCTTACAGGAAAGGAGCCCGAGCTGGTGCACAAGGTCGAAAAGTTCCGACTAGACATATTTGGGCTTGCCTCCACACACAGCCTGGGTTCCGGTGCCAGCCCTCTCGAGAGGGGTTGGACTCTCTTCCACTCTGCAGTTGCCCATGGTGAGAGCCGTAGAACAGGTGTCGGCATACTTATTGCCCCCCGGCTCACCGCCTGTATGTTGGGATTCACCCCGGTTCCCTACACCTTTGGGTGGGGGGACAGGTTCTGACTGTTGTCTGTGCATATGCACCAAACAGCAGTTCAGTGTACCCATCCTTTTTGGAGACCTTAGCGACTGTGCTGGAGAGCACTCCCCCTCGGGACTCACTTGTTCTGCTGGGCGATTTCAATGCTCATGTGGGCAATGACAGTGAGACCTGGAGGGACGTGATTGGGAGGAATGGCCCCCCCGATCACAACATGAGTGGTGTTTTGTTATTGGACTTCTGTGCTCAACACGGATTGTCTGTAACAAACACTTTATTCAACATAAGGGTGTCCATATGTGCACGTGGCACCAGGACACTCTTGGTCTCAGTTCGATGATTGACTTTATAGTTGTATCATCGGATTTGTGACCGCATGTTTTGGACACTTGAGTCAAGAGAGGGGCGGAGCTGTCCGTTGGCGGGGGAAGATACCAGTTCGACCTGGAAGAGCCAAACGTGTTGTAAGGGTTTGTTGGGAACGTCTGGCGGAATCCCCTGTCAGAAGGAGTTTCAACTCCCACCTCCGGCAGAACTTTACACATGTCCCGGGGGAGGTGGGGGACATTCAATCCGAATGGACCAAGTTCTGTACCTCCCTTGCGGAGGCGGCAAATTGGAGTTGTGTTGTGGCGGCAACCCCCGTACTCGCTGGTGGACACCAGTAGTAAGGGATGCCGTAAAGCTGAAGAAGGAGTCCTAGCGGGCCTATACGGCCTGTGGGACCCCTGAGACAGCTGACAGGTATCGATTAGCCAAGCGGAATGCAGCCTCGGTGGTCGCCGAGGCAAAAACACGGGCATAACACTGTGTACAGTGAGGATGGGGCGCTGTTGACCTTGACTCGAGACGTCGTGAACCAGTGGGCGGAGTACTTCGAAGACCTCCTGAACTTTACCAACACGCCTTCCTTGGAGGAAGCAGTGTCTGAGGACTCAGAGACTCTCCGATCTCTGTGGCTGAAGTCACCGAGGTGGTTAAAAAGGTCCTCGGTGGCATTGCCCCAGGGGTGGATGAGATCAGACCGGAGTTCCTAATGGCTCTGGATGTTGTGAGGCTGTCCTGGCTGACACGCCTCTGCAACATTGCGTGGTCATCGGGGAGAGTGCCTCTGGATTGGCAGACCGGGGTGGTGGTCCCCCTTTTTGGATTGGATTTGCCTTTATTAGGCTAGTATTAGTCTTTATTAGTTGAGTAGTCACTAATTAACTTTTTTTTTTTACTGATGAACTGCATTGAACGTTTATGTAGTCTTGAAACTCAATATTTTGTGGGTCCTAGATTTTGAGTGAAAATGACAAAAACCTTGCCACTGGAGTGGACACATTTTTGCACGTCTGGCAGTGAATAAGGTAAAAATAAAAAATATCACACAAAAGTTCAGGAGGACAGCTTTTATTTCATCAAGTCTAAGTGAACATTTCGACTGCCAGAGTAAAGGAAAGAATGATACAAAGTGATTTAGAGCTCTCGCATCATGTATCAAGATAAACTCCCCCAAAACACTTTGCCAAACTCAAACCCAATGGAGAAGACACATTTGCAAGATTCATTCGAGATGAGTGTATTCCTTCACATTGAATAAACATTCCAGTATTTGGGACTTTGGGTAAATTATAATAACACAATAAGGGTGGAATGTTTCCATCTTCCACCTTCTTTTTTTGTGGCCAATCGCAATTTAACCGACTGTTGTAATGAATGATTAAATGGTTCAGTCCTTTTGACTCTTCCATTCTTCTATCGGCCAATCACGTCTCAGAAGGTCAATCCAATAAGAGCTTCACATAACACTGTGGTTTCAGTTGACACGTTTTGATGAAAAATCATTGAATGACAAAATGAATCCACATTCCCTTGCCCGTGTGTAATACAGGGCCTTAAGCAGATGAATACTTGTTAGTTCATTGCGTTGTTATTTAATGTATACAGTAAATCGTTTTGTTTAAGGTTAGCAAAGCTTCAAGCCTCGCCATCCAACAATGCTGCCTCAATGCCCTAAATAATCGTATCTTATTTCTGCGGCTTTAGCACAATGTTTTAAACCTCCTAATCTCTGCATCTCTTGCTCTGCCACTTGCTCCTGTTTCTCTCTCTCTCTCTCTCTCTCTCTCTCTCTCTCTCTCTCTCTCTCTCTCTCTCTCTCTCTCTCTCTCTCTATGTGCCTCTCTCTCTTGCTCGTTCGCTTTCTTGCTCGTTCTCTGCAGATTGCCTGTCCTGCTCCCTTTAGTTTGATCACCCATCTAAGCAGATCTTCTCCGCTCACATTTCTATCTCCCTTCCCCCAACTTTCCTTCGCCTTTGTGTAATGTAAGACCAGAGGGAAAAAAATTGATTCATGGCGGAGCAGCGAAAATATGGCATCATTTTGACAGCAAAGAAGATCATTTTAATACACATACTGCATGCATTATCTTTTAGTTCCTAAAAAGCATGACTAATTTTTCAGAATAGTCTGTGTCTTCGTAGGCGGCAGTGTCACTCCTGAGCGTCACTGGGCCTCTCAGGTGATATGTCGTGAGCTTTTTATGAATGTTGCTGGCTGGTAACATTCAGATCTCACAGACAGGATTTCCCTCAAATATGTGAATCATTAAGAACTAAACACCCATTGCTGCATATCATTGCTGCAATTGTTCCCAGTCATTCTTGTTCAAGTAAAGCGGTATGAAGCCCTCCTGTTATCTTTAAATTTTCCTCTAATTGTTCTCCCCTCTTGATATTTAAAACTCCCAAAGATCATACCATTATTTTCAACTTGGCTTATTTATTTATTTTTATATTGTGGTTTAAAGGACAACCGACGTCACTTTTTTGTTTCCTAACTGACATCAGAAAAACGTTTCATAGCATCTAAAATACCCAAAACACGCAGTATGATATTTTTATATGATATTTTTATTCAAATCCAAAACACCACTGGACACTTGGACACTTTAATGACTTAAAGTGTCCAAAATCTGCAAAAAAATTGAGCTGCAAATTGGGCATTTTCAGAAAGTCCCGCCCCCAGTTCGTGACGTCACGCCAAGACGTCTTGCATTGCTGTAGAATCAAAACAATGGCTTCAGATTCAGAGAATATGCTTTCTTGTTACACATCCAGTTACGAATATGATTCAAATAGTTCTGGGAGCAAAGCATACATGTTTGCAATCGATTCAAGAATTTATTCCGTGGCATTTTGAGGCAACATTGGGGGGGAAATGTGAGGATTTAATCAGCCCGTTTCCACAGGCTGATAAATTCCTTATATGGAGCTTGGTGCAACATGACGTTTTCAGACCAAACAAGCACAGCAAAATTCATTGACGTGATGGAAGGACTGCTACAATGTGTCCTTTTTTTTTTCAGTCAGGGGCGTTCCTTCAGTGACGTCACGTACGGACTCGTCACCAACTCAAAAACAAGACTTCCGGAATATTCAGCGCGAGTCTTAAAACGTAAAATATAGCTACACGCGTTGGAATCTTTGTAAAATACGCACAGTAGAAGTCATTTGAAGCCATTTTACAAATTATGGACATAACTTGTCCGGAGTCCTTTGAAACATCCATTGCTGCATATCATTGTCATAAAATAACAAACTGTGAAAATTATTATTATTAAAGCAACATTTTTAATCATGTAAAAATTGTCACGGTTTGCGAGGTGGTGATGGCGGGTTCGGATCCCAAAAAGCAGGCAGGAGGGAGCAGGAGGTTGTTTGACAAATTGTATTAAAATAAAGTCAGCAGGAACAAAATGTAAAACATCAAAATGATCTGAATGGAAAAAAATACAAAGTAGCAACAGAAAACCAAGTGTAAAAGTCCGCCAAGGTTAAACAAACACGTACACAATGCATGCTGCAACCAAGCAGCAAACAAACAATGAATCGGCACCGGATGATCGTGCCAGGTGTCCTTTTAAATGTCATTGATTATAACGACCAGCACCTGCGAGGCTGCCGGCAGGGCTGACGTCGCTACCCGCTGGTCGCCAATCTGATCGGGACGACCAGCTCCTGTGCAGGTGCAGGCGGGGCCGACAGCGCCCCCCGTTGGTCGCCAACCAGATCATGACAGTACCCCCCCTTCAAGGGGCTGCTTCCAGAAGTCCCAACAGTCTCCCAAAAGGTCCACTCGCCAGGGAACGGTCGGTGGAGAGGGCAACCGCTGCCTCTCCAGCATACGACGGGCGGCGGCCTGATGGGAACGGGACTCGGCCTGGGGTGGACGAAGACGCGGCATGGATCGTCGTGGGCGTGAGTGCGATCCCTCTCGCACGTTCACGCGACGGCGCATGGCTCTGCGTGGACGTCGACTGCCAGGCGCAGAATGGCACCCCGTACGGCCGTATGGGACCAGGTCTCGGCCGGACGCCGACGTAGGCGTGAACTGCCCGGCTCCGGGGGAACGAGACGGGTCCAGAGCCGCTCCGGGATCCAGCGGTGAGTGGGGTCTCGGACTGACATTGACGCGGACGTTGCACGGCTCGTCGTGGATGAGACTCAATTCGTCATGCACGACGACAGCGTGGCTGGACGTGGGCGTGCAATGCCAGTCACCCAGTGTCACCCTGGACGGCCACCTGGAAGGAGGTCTCGGCCGGACGTTTACGTGGACGTTGCGGCTCGTCGAGTGACGCAATTCAAACGCGACGAGGCTTGCGCTAACGTGGACGTAGCATTGCCCGGCACAGGGTGGAAATGAGACGGGTCCGATGTACCTGCAGGATCCGATCGTTGGCCGATTCATTCTGTCACGGTTTGCGAGGTGGTGATGGCGGGTTCGGATCCCAAAAAGCAGGCAGGAGGGAGCAGGAGGTTGTTTGACAAATTGTATTAAAATAAAGTCAGCAGGAACAAAATGTAAAACATCAAAATGATCTGAATGGAAAAAAATACAAAGTAGCAACAGAAAACCAAGTGTAAAAGTCCGCCAAGGTTAAACAAACACGTACACAATGCATGCTGCAACCAAGCAGCAAACAAACAATGAATCGGCACCGGATGATCGTGCCAGGTGTCCTTTTAAATGTCATTGATTATAACGACCAGCACCTGCGAGGCTGCCGGCAGGGCTGACGTCGCTACCCGCTGGTCGCCAATCTGATCGGGACGACCAGCACCTGTGCAGGTGCAGGCGGGGCCGACAGCGCCCCCCGTTGGTCGCCAACCAGATCATGACAAAAATGTCATTATTACTAAAATGACGTTTTTAAATTGTAACCATAAGGGGACACAAGCCAGTGTCTTATTGTGCCAGTCCCAAGTCTGGATAAATACAGAGAGTTGATGAGGAAGGGCATCTGACGAAAAACTTTGGCTAAAACAAACATGTGAATCAAACCTCTGAATCGCATACCAGATCAGTCGAGGCCCGTGTTAACAACAACTGCCAACAGCACTGTTGGCATACAGGGTGCCGGTGGAAAATGTATTTGCTGTTGGTCGAAGGAGAGGAGGGAGTGTGCCTGTAGAAAAAGAGAGAAATGGAATGTCAAGAGTATTGGACTGAGAGTAGGGACTTTGAATGTAGGAACAATGACAGTAGAGAGCTGGTTGACATGATGCAGAGAAGGAAGGTAGACATACTGTGTGTCCAGGGGACCATGTGGGAAGGAAGCAAGGCTAGAAACTTAGGGTCAGGGTTCAAGTTGTTCTATCATGGTGAAGGCAGAAAGAGAAATAGAGTTGGGGTTATGTTGAAAGATGAGTTTGTTAGGAATGTCTTAGAAGTGAAAAGAGTGTCAGAGAATGATGAATCTGAAGCTAGAAAATTGAAGGTGTGATGTTAAATGTTAAATGCCCAACAAGTAGGATGTGAGTTGGCGGAGGAGGAGAAATTTTATTTTGACTTTGATGAAGTCATACAGAACATCCTGAGAAGGTAATTGGTGGAGACTTCAATGGACATGTTGGCGCAGGAAACAAAGATGATGATGAGGAGGTAATGGGCAGGTTTGGACTCCAGATGAGGAACGCTGAAGGTTGTGGTTGACTTTGCTAAGAGGATGGAAATGGCTATAGTGAATGCTTTCTTTCAGAAGACACAGGAACATAGGGTGACCTATAAGAGTGGAGGCAGGAGTACACAAGTAGACTACATTTTGCATAGGCGGTGCCATCTGAAGGAAATCAGTGACTGCAAAGTAGTGGTTGGTGAGTGTGTAGTCAGGCAGCATAGGTTGGTGGTGTGTATGTAGGATGATGTTGGTGGTCAGGAAGATAAAGAAACCAAAAGCAGGGCAGAGGACAAAATAGTGGAAGTTGAAAAAGGAAGAGTGCTACATGACTTTTAGGAAGGAGTTGAGACAAGCACTGGGTGGGCCGGAGGTACTTCTAGATGACTGGCAAACTACAGCAAAAGTGATCAGAGAGATAGGTCAGAAATTACTTGGTATATTGACTGGAAGAAAAGTAGATAAGGAGACGTGGTGGTGGAATGAGGAGGAACTGGAGTGGTTAGCAAAAAAAGTGGGGCACAGAGGACACAAGAGAGTAGACAAGAGCACAGTGAAAATGAAGTTGATGCAGGCCTACGATGACTTGTATGCTTGGCTGGACAGCAAGGAAGGACAGACTGATATTTACAGGATGGCCAGACAGAGAGACACAGATGGTAAGGACCTGCAGCAGGTTAGGGTGATTAAGGATAGAGATGGCAATGTATTAACAGGTGCCAGTCGTGTGATGGCAAGATGGAAAGAGTACTTGGAGAATTGATGAATGAGGAAAATGAGAAAGCATAAAAAGTAAAAGACGTGACTGTTGTGGACCAAGACGTAGCAAAGAATAGCAAGGATGAAGTGAGAAGGGCGCTGAAGAGGATGAAAGGTGGAAAGGCACTAGGGCCTGATGATTTACCAATGGAGGTCTGGAAGTGTCTAAGAGAGGTGGCAGTAATGTTCCTGACTGGGTTGTTCAACAAGATCTTCGATGGTGAGAAAATGCCTGACGAATAGAGGCAAAGTGTACTGGTGTCCATTTTTAAGAACAAACGAGATGTGCAAGATTGTTGTAACTACAGAGGAAATAAAGTTGATGAGCCATATAATGAAACTATGGGGAAAAGTTCTTGAAGCAAGATTAAAAGCAGAAGTGAGCATTTGTGAACAACAGTATGGTTTCATGCAAAAAAAAAAGAGTACGACCGATGCAGTGTTTACTTTAAGGATGCTGATAGAGAAGTACATAGAAGGTCAGCGAGAACTGCATTGTGACTTTGCAGATCTGGAGGAAGCGTATGACTATGTGCTTCGAGAAGAACTGTGGTATTGCATGAGGAAATCCGGAGTGACAGAGAAGTACAGTATGTAAGAGCGATGCAGTACAGTATGTCATAGCGATGCAGGACATGTACAATGACTGTTAGACAGACATCTGTGCGGAGTGCTGTTGGTGTGACGGAAGAATTCGAGGTCGAGGTGGGACTTCACCAGGGGTCAGCTCTGAGCCCTTTCTTATTCGCCATGGTGAATGACAGGCTGATAGACGATATTAGACAGGAATCTCCTTGGATGATGGTGTTTGCTGATTATATCGTGATCTGTAGTGAAAGCAAGGTGGAGGAGAAACTACAGAGGTGAAGCTTTGCCTTGGAAAGCAGAGGAATGAAGGTCAGTCTCAGCAAGACGGAATCTATGTGTGTGAATGAGAGGGACCCAAGTGCAAGAGCGAGGTTACAGGGAGAATAGATAAAGAAGGTGGAGGATTTTAAGTACTTGGGGTCAAATGTCCAGAGCAATTGAGAGTGTGGAAAAGAGGTGAAGAGGCATGTTCTGACAGGCTGGAACGGCTGGAGAAAAATGTCAGGTGTGATAGAAGTGTTTCAGCTTGGATGAAAGGAATGGTATATAAAACGGTGGTGAGACCAGCCATGATATTTGGATTGGAGAATTTGCCACTGAGGAAAAAACAGGAAGCAGAGCTGGAGGTAGCAGATGAAGATGTTGAGGTTTTCTTTGGGAGTGACCAGGTTGGATAGGATTAGGAATGAGTCTATCAATGGGCCAACTCATATTAGAGGTTTTGGAGAGAAAATCAGAGAGGCCAGACTGAAATGGTTTGGACATGTCCAGAGGACACAATTTGAAAGGACACTACTTTTCTATTTTCATAACTTTGCAGATGTAAATTAGTAAATTCTCCATTTTGAGATGAATACAAACATTATTTTTTTATATTCTTTATTATGATAAAAAATAAAATGACACAGATGAACCAGGAATTATTCATCAAATGCACTTTTTTTAAAAATGCATTTCCAATTTTATTTTTTCTTCTACTTTCTCCATTGCGAAACTAATAAAGGTTATCTGATCTTATCTTTTTTTCAAAGTTTAGTTTTAATCATCTCTGATAGCCTTGAATCAAACAAAGTCTCCTTTATGTCAGTTTTGTGGTCAAATGAATTTGACAGAACCCTATTGAAAGAACACCTTTTCTTGAAATCCCTTTCACTTGAGATAAGTGCTTTAAGTCGACCGGCAGGGAGTACCACCACCTCTCAATTTTAGCCTTTTTTTACGGTATAGTGGGACATCATATGAGCCCACAGTACCCTCTCTCGTTGTATTTCTCCCTTGCCCTTTGTGAAACACGCCTGTCCTTTGTGAGGCAGTCTCCATCAAGATGTGTGAGTCGCTAACGAAATAATTCTTAAAAGCGACTCTTTGAAGTGAACGATGAGTGCAAAGACGTCCTCATTGTTCACTTCAATAGAGCCTGCCATGATTGTCAAAGTGGCGACAGTTCCAGCACACAGAAGAGGGAGAGAGAACAGAAAGAAACTGAGCAGTGAGAGACAACACCATCACACTCGTAAGGAATCTGTACCAACATTAGGGGTAGCATAGATGTTCTTGTGCGCTGAGTATGTGCAAGAGGTGCGCGATTGCGCACGCACGCAGCTTAGAGGGAACATTGGTAGCATGAAAATGAGCTGTCATAATTTAATTGACACTACATAGGGAGCAGTAGAGAATTTTAAATTTCACAGCAGCAAAGTGTTGAAAGTAAGAGGAAAGGAAAGGAAGAAGTATAAAAACAAAATACAGGCTGTGTAGGTAGCAACTCTCATGGCGCCAAGAAAATTACAAATAATGTGACAACACAGACAGCCATTTAATCGTAAGCACTTTCTGCACCCTCTTTGTTGTATGCAGCAGTTTTAGATGAAAGTTGAGAGGATCAAAGCATCCTTTTTACCAGTGGATCAGGGGTGTCATGGTAAAATGTGCACGTCTGCTCCAAGCTAAATCTTACTCTTTAAATAAATATTTTTTTAAATAATTAAACATGTTTTAAAAAATTAAATAAATAATTCTTTAAAGCAGACCTAAATTTAAAGTTTAAAGTTTCTCATGACCAATGTTAACGATGTATGGTTATGGTTGGTCAAGTTATGTGGGTGCTTTTTTTGTCATTTTTGTTTTGATTTAGCTTTTGTTATGGATTAGCGCACCTATTGAAATGATTATCAGTGTGTTATTACGTTGACCTATTTTCTATGATGATTATTCGGTTCGCGGCCCGGTAGTCGAGTGGTTAGCACACCGGCTTCACAGTGCAGAGGTCGCTGGTTCGCGTCCCGGTCCGGCCTCCCTGTGTGGAGTTTGCATGTTCTCCCTGGACCCGCGTGGGTTTTCTCTGGGTCCTCCGGTTTCCTCCCACACTCCAAAAACATGCATGGCAGGCAGATTGACCACTCCAAATTGTCCCTAGGTGTGAATGTGAGAGTGACTGTTGTATGTCTTTGTGTGGCCTGCGATTGGCTGGCAACCAATTCAGGGTGTCCCCCGCCTCGTGCCCGAAGACAGCTGAGATAGGCTCCAGCACCCCCCGCGACCCTAATGAGAAATAAGATGTATGGAAAATGAGATGAGATGAGATTATTCGGTTCCTGGACATTGGAAACTGGCCTCTCCCAAATGATTTGGGGTAAAAAGGCAAATTGAACCTGCAGTGCCTCCAGAGCGCTTTTTTTGTCCAATAAAGAATGAAGGAAATTGAATCCATGACTGTTTGACTTCCGTTGGAATCCTTTAATCAAAGACTGTCGGTGTCCAACCTTCTAAATGTCTGTGACTGCTGAGACAGCATCCCTGTTTGCTTCTCACATAATCTCACAGGAAATGAGATGCAGCTGACTGTTTCCAAATCACTCCATTCTTTTTTGTTTAAATTCACGTAGTCCGCACTGTATTGAGTCTTCATGTCCTTAACGTTAGACAACAGAGCTGTAATCAAACCATCAGGCGTTTTTGTACATGTGCAAACTGAGCCCATCCAGCTTCCCTGGAAATCAGGTGAACAAACAACTAAATAAGTGTCTGCCATTAATCATATCCGTGGAGGCGCAAAAGTTGGTAGACTGTTGTAGGAGTTATACAGAGTTCTTGAATATTTATCTCCTTGAGTAAATAATTTTGACATTTCTTCTCAGATAACCATGGCAAGTATTTTTTTCAGGAGAATAATACAACAGAACTGAATAATAGCGCCTGCTGAAAAGCTTTGATGGGGACATTTTATTGGTTACCTCACAAGTTTTTTTCAAGAAAGAAATGATCCAAGACGGGAAAGCAATAAATAATTATGTCCAACTCTTACAGCAGTACACCTACTTTTGCACTCCCATTAAATCACAAAACCGAACTGCACACACACTCACAGGCACACACGCACACATACACACACACGTGCATAAAACATGTGCTCAACAAAGCAGTAATAAGATTGTAAAAGACACAATATTAGTCTACAGCAGAAAAGTTGAAGTAAACATTATTTAATCGAAAGTCAACCTTAATCCCGACAGGATTCACTTACCACTCTGGATGGTGTGAATAGTTGTGAGTCTCTAGATGTGCCCCAAGATGAACGAGCTTTCACCCAAAGTCAGCTGGGATGGGCTCAAACTTCAGTCAGCTACGTCGTTTAGAAAATGGATGGATAAATAGTATACAGGTAGCCATGAAAACATTTTACAATATTAATTGATACGCTTGATACTTCCATGTAAGGCTACAATAAATCAGTAGAGCAAATATTGTCACATTGAAGAACTTTAGGACTGCAATTGATCAATTCTTCAATACTAGATTCATCTGTTGATTGGGAAAAAAAATCACTATCCACTTTTTTGTATAAACAACCGTGAACCATATATATATATATATATATATATATATATATATATATATATATATATATATACAGTAAAGTCTCGTTATATCGATATTCAAGGGAGTCCGAAAAAATATCGATATAACAGGGACTATCGATATATCCGACCCTGTTTGCATGTAGTTTTCTCCGTGCGTGCATAGAAATAGTATCGATATAACCGGGACTATCGATATATCCGATATCGATATAACGAGACTTTACTGTATGTATATATATATATATATATATATATATATATATATATATATATATATATATATATATATATATATATATATATATATATATATATATATATATATATATATATATAAAGTCTCGTTATATTGATATTCGATATAACGATATGTTATCCATATAAAATATATATATATATATATATAGTACAAGGTACTTGGTATAGCAAGTACCTTGGTATACCACAGGCCAATGGCAACCTCGAACTAGCAACAAGGAAAGTGGCTACGACCAAATACCTCCAGCGGGTGAGACAAGTCCTCAGAAGCCAGCTCAATGGCAAGAACAAGACCCGGGCAATAAACAGCTATGCCCTGCCAGTGATCAGATACCCTGCAGGAATAATAAGGTGGCCAAAGGAAGAGATTCAGACCACGGATGTTAAGACCCTAAAACTCCTCACCATGCATGGAGGGTTCCATCCCAAGTCCAGCACCCTGAGACTGTACACAAGCCGTAAGGAAGGAGGCCGGGGACTAGTGAGTGTGAGAGCCACTGTCCAGGATGAAACATCCAAGCTCCATGAATACATCAAAGAGACAATGGGGAACAGAGGATGAGGTGCTGGATGAGGGACAATCATGGGAGGAAAAGCCCCTACACGGGATGTACCACCGAACAATAGCAGAAGTGGCTGATCTCAAGAAGTCCTATCAGTGGCTAGAGAGGGCTTGCCTAAAGGACATCACAGAGGCACTCATAGTGGCTGCTCAAGAGCAGGCCCTGAACACCAGCGCCATCGAGGCAGGGATATACCACACCAGACAAGACTCAAGGTGTAGGTTGTGCAAAGAGGCACCCGAGACAATCCAACACATAACTGCAGGGTGTAAGATGCTGGCAGGGAAAGCCTACATGGAGTGCCATAACCAGGTGGCTGGCATAGTCTACCGAAACATCTGTGCGGAGTATGGACTGGAAACCCCAAGGTCAAAATGGGAAACACCTCCCAAGGTAGTAGAGAATGACCGAGCAAAGATCCTGTGGGACTTCCAGATACAGACTGACAAGATGGTAATGGCCAACCAACCAGATATCGTGCTCATAGATAAAGGGGAAAGGAAAGCCGTTGTCGTGGATGTAGCGGTCCCGAGTGATGGAAACATCAGAAAGAAGGAACATGAGAAAATCGAGAAATACCAAGGGCTCAGAGAGGAGCTGGAGAGAGCCTGGAAGGTGAAAGAGGAGAGGATCAAAGCGTCTTTCTACCAGTGGATCAGGGACATCATGATGGAACGTGCACGTCGACTAAAATTATGTATATATATATATATATATATATATATATATATATATATATATATATGTAAGCACCCTGATCCTGACACCCTGTTGCAAGCCAATCGCGGGGCACACAGAAACAAACAACCATCCACACTCACACGCACACATACGGACAATTTAGAGTGTTCAATCTGCCTGCTGTGCATGTTTTTGAAATGTGGGAGGAAACCAGAGAACCTGGAGAAAACCTGCGCGGACCAGGGGGTAGCATGTAAACGCCTCACAGTGAGGAAAGAGCTGGAATTAAACCTGAAAACTCTGCACTGTGAGGTCATTGCATTAACCAATTGACTACCGGGCTTCTTAATATATAAATATCTAAAAGTTTTCCAAATATAAGGCACACCACATTATAAGGCACTACAGTAAAGGCTGGGGTTACACACTACGACTTCTGCAGGGGGGAAATGGAGTCTGTGGCTGCTGACAGTAGTTGAGAGACCTGTTGTGGCTCAATATTACTTCACATGTAAGGCGCACCTGCGTATAAGACGCGGGGTCGCCTTTTGAATAAAATCAAGGCTTTTGGGTGCGCCTTATACACGAAAAAAAAAACGTACTTTATAGTAGTAGTATGAGCAATACAAATAATTTGACATTAACCACAACTGCTACGTTGGTAGTGGTGTGACATAATTGTCAGAGTTTTATTTGTAAGAGGCATTTATTGTATTTTCATTTGAAAATGTACATCAAATTTGAAAGTTGACACATTTTTTGATTAAGCCATTATGCCAGGGGTGGGCAAACGTTTTGACTCGCGGGCCGCATTGGGTTCTAAGATTTGACAGAGGGGCCGGGTCCGGAGCATTTGGAGGGAGTGTTTGGGCGGGAAATACTAAACCTAAAGCATTAAAGTTCAACCGACGCCTCCGGACAAGTTATGTCCATAATTTGTAAAATCACTTCAAATGACTTCGACTGAGCGTATTTTACAAACATTCCACAGCATATAGCTATAGTTTACGTTTTAAGACTTGCGCTGAATATTCATGAAGTCTTGTTTTCGAGTTGATGACGATCCCCATGTGACGTCACGTTTGGACCGCCCCTGACCGAGAAAGCGACACACAATGCATTTTGCGGTACTTTGTTTAGTCTGAAAACTTCGTGTTGATCCGTGTTTATGGCGAAATTAGAAGGAAAACACATAAATAACGCAATGGTGAATCGTGTGTTGCACCAAGACAACTATTTGGTATTCGCTGACACAAATTCCCAGCTGACAAATCAGCCCATTTCCAATGGAGCTTGGGCACCATCTTCTGCATTTTCTGGGTGCTACATTGCTGTCATTGACGGCTCGAATTGATATGGGAGGACACCTTTAATCAATTGCATGTATGCTTTCGTCTTCAGAACTATTTGAATCATATTCATAACTGGATGAGTAAAGAGAAAGCATCTTCTCCGAATCTGAAGCCATTGTTTTGATTCTCGAGCAAGGCAAGACGTCTTGGCGTGACGTCACGAACAAGGGGGAACAAAGCATCCATTTCAGCAGTGGATCAGGGACGTCATGGTGGAATTTGCACGTCTACTACATGCTAAATGTTGAAAGCAAACACGAAGCTGTAGCAACAAATGGATGAACATAACCATGAAATGATGATTTAATTAACAATTTTAAGCAGGAAGAGAAATATTTTTTTTTTTACTCTGTTGCATGATTGACACCTGCTTTTGAAGAAAAGCAGGTGTCAATATGATGACTCAACGTTATAAACAAAACAGTGTTTGGTATTTTCAAAGACAAAATGTATATCCTCTAAAGAATTGAACAGAAGCAGCATAAACAAACTAAATTGATTCATTTGTATTCCAAGCAAAGCTACTTTCCTTGTTGAAAGTCTACACTGCGCCTACTGGTTTGTATTTACACATGGGCACAGTAGCATTGCTATAAAAACAAACGTAATAGTGGAATATGCGCAGGAATGTATGTTGTTGTATCATATCTGATTTGTACTTTAGGTGTAAAATGTTACACACACACTTGCACACCGAAATGTTATTTTCTTAGCATAGAAAATAGTGTAGGATTCACCCAGACTTTTTTTTGGTCACCTACTTGCCAGAGTGAGGAAAAACATGGCCGAGTGGCCATTTTTAGTTTCTATTTGTATTTGTACTATTTTCACTCATCCTGACACAAAAAAAAAACATTTCTTCTTTATTGAGGGACTCTGCCACTAAACTATCAAATCAGAATAGTAATGTTCTCTTGTGGTGGGTACATTCCACTAAGGGAGAGCGATGTACATGTAAACATGCATTATGGATTGTTTCACTGACTCAGAGGCTCTGGTAATCTTAACTTTGTGATGTATTTTCAACTTGAATGTTTTTTAATAGACTCCATAAGAGGAAGCTCTCTTCTCTCTGCGGAATAGAGTCAGCTTATACCTTGTCCAGTGCATGAATGGTGATAGTTTTCTTTGGCATTACATGATTCTTGGCATGGGTGATCAAAATATTTATTTTGGTTTGTTTGATACCGACGTCAGGGTACACAAATGTCGGTCACAACAGTGCCTCACAACAGTGCCTTGTAGCCTATTTTTAATTGTTTTGACATGTACTAGCCTGTGTAGTAGGACTCAATACAACTGGTTGTGAAGCGAATGATTCGTCCGCTTCATAACCATGACAACAAAAGTCAGAATGGCAGAATTTGTATTCGTCTTGCTGCATAGTGTGACTTTTCCTACGCCGTCCTTGAATTGTGTTTGTTTTACCTGTCACTTAATATTTGTCATATTTAATGTACAGGTATTTATTTTTATCACAATGCAGAGATGCAGGGTTCATCTGTGAGGTTTTTCTAAGTAACAGTGTTTATTTGACTACTTTAAATAAATCCCACTTGAAACATAAACCCTGGTGACAGTTAATTTACAGTGGATTGATGGTACCTTTCGTAGAGGTCTCCATGAACTTAGGAGGTTGTGAAGCATTTCGTTCTACCTCCTGTTGCTTCACTTCTCTGGCGAGAACGTCATGCTTTGTGTGCGTACGTGTCACATAACAGACTAGTTACTAAGTAAAAAAAAATCACATTGGGCATCATGCCCTGCAGTATTTCCATGATCATCAGTGATTCCTTATCATTATGTATCTTCCACATACAGTACCTCGTGTGAAAGTCGGGCTAAAGTGTCACAGAGTGAGACTGAGGCCATGGAAACATTTTAGCTCACCATAATGCCTCGTGAAGGATGTCTTCCCCTGAGGCACAAGAAGCAGGAAACGTGGCCCCATATTATTTTCTAATTAGAATATGAATTAGCTAGACCTCCTTATCTGACAGCTCCAAGAAGCAAGAGCAACATGATCTAGGCTTCTCGAGAGAAAAAAAAACTGTTAGAGCTTACATACGTTTTCCTTAAGACCAAGAAAAAGCCAAAACATTTTTCGACTACCATGTTGTGTGATTCTGAGGTGTGACAAAGTTCTTTCGAACAATCAGTCTCATTCCAGCATCCCCCTCCCCTTCTTGTTTGTGCTCATCATAGCTCGGCGGCTGATTAAAAAATCAGGTAGAGGCTAATCAACTGCTGACCTTTTGGGTGATCCTGTCTCTCATGGTGTGTTCTAATCAAAATTCATGAGCTCTGGTCACGGCTCCAAGCTCCCTTTTAATTATTTGTTTTCATCAAATTAACAATATTGTAAGTGGTACACTGTTACATGGGACACCATTGTCATTTTTCCCCCCAAAGGATGTCTTCAAAATCCATCACACTCTGTAGGGATGCAGTCTGACAAGCTGTCAACATAGCTTCACGTCAAATCCTATGCGCTCAATCTAAAGATGTTTTCTATTTGCCTCCCTTCTGTCACGCAAATGCTAAAACCGATCTGGGGCCCAGTACAAGTCTTGAGCAAAAGACCGTTCAACTGCATATGGGTGGAGTTTTCTTTCATTTGGTGCTAGCACATTTACACAGAGGCGTTTGCGCAGTTGTGGGAGGAAACATAGTCGACGACTGGCCAATTAAATTGGCTCCCCTAGTTCTTGTTAAATTCAATGCAGAAATACCAGTGAGCTTCTGGCTATATGAAGAAAGTAAATAGCAAGCTCGTTCCACCCTGTTTGCAGCTCCAGCATAGCGACTTGTATCATATTTTCTTGTGTATAAGGCACACCCAAATGCTTTGATTTTCTTCCAAAGATTACTCTGCGCCTTATGCGGAGGTATGCCTTACGTATATGTGAAGTAATATTTAGCCACAACAGGTCTCGCAACTACTGTCAGCAACCACCTACTCCCTTAACCCTCCCGTAGAAGTAGTGCATAACCCCAGTCTCTACTGTAGCGCCATATAAGATGGTGTGCTTTATATTTGGAAAACTTTTATATATTCATATACAGTGATACCTCAGCTTACAAACTTAATTGGTTCCCAAAAAGTGTGTGTAGGGCAAAAGGTTTGTCTGCTAAACATTTTTTTCCCAAAAGAAACCATTAAAATAAGAATAATCTGTTCCCAAGTCCACATAAAACATCATTTTCTACTAAATAAGCCTTAAAGCACAACGGACACCTTCCGACAAGTTGCGTCCATAATTTGTAAAATCACTTCAAATGACTTCTACTGAGCGCATTTTACAAAGATTCCACCGCATATAGCTATATTTTACGTTTAAAAATTCGCTCTGAATATTCATGAAGTCTTGTTTTCCAGTTGATACGGATGCCGGAAGTGACATCGCGGAGGGAACTGCCCTGACCGAGAAAGCGATATACAGTGCATTTTTGGGTACTTTGTTTCGAGTGAAAACACTGTGTTAATCGCGAAATTAGAAGGAAAGCTACATAAAAAAATGAGATGGTGAATCGTTGTGTGGCAGCCAATTGCGCTAACACGCATAAAGAAGGTGTAAGTTTACACAAATTCCCAGCGGGCAAACGAGCCATTTCCAACGGACCAGAGCAGTAGAGCACCAGCCGAAGGCTAAGGAGCAGCCAACCGGAGTTAGCGAGTCCCCGCTTGGATAATCGCTGTTATCCTCTCAGCCTGACAATGGGTCGAAAATTGCTTCCAGTGGTGATAGAGTACAATCACCATATTAGTGGAGCAAACCAATTGGACAAACATCCAGCTGCTGTTAGCTTGTAGCCGTAGACCAGCCAAAGGACAACTAGGAGCTAACCGGAATTAGCGATGTATAACCTCTGTCATCTTCTCGTGTTGTTTCTGCTCCTCTCGAGGCTGAACATCCAGCTCGTAAATTATTTTGTTGAACATATATAAGTACAATGGAGCTCTTCTAAACCAAAGATGATGACTTTCATTAAAACGGGGACCGCACTGTTCGGTGTAGCCAAAAGGACGCTTCGTTGACAGGCAAACCTGGTATGTATCATTCCGACAATCAGTCTTCTTTGAATCGAACACAAATGCCTTTCTTGACCCCGTGATTAGATTCTCGATTTGATGTGAATTGCGATTCACTACAACTTTTCTCATTATGAACTCCATTGTATAGAAGGTCATGCATACGTAAATTCGTAACTTTTCATCTTGAAAGTTTCAGCAACTTTTTGCATGCACAACCATTAAACAATCTGCATTGATGTTGACATCTTGTATCTTATTTGTTATTCATGTCCTTATATGCCAGATATCACCGAAGTTGATGTTATATTGCTTATTTACGTAGCTTCATATATGCTTCATATGTCGTGTCCTTCACTAGTTTCGTTGCTTGCATACACGGCTCGAATTGATACGGAAGGACTTCTTTAATCGATCGCAAACACTTATGCTTTCCTCTTCAGCACTATTTGAATCATATTCATAACTGGATGAGTAACAAGAAAGGATCTTCTCTGAAGCCATTGTTTTGATTCTGGACCAAGTCAGTTTGTGAAGGAGTTTCCTGACGAGATGTCACAAACATGGGGGCGGGACTTTCTGAATCTCCAGTTTTGAGCTCATTAGTGGCAGTTTTGGGCAACTTTTAGTAATTTTTATTCGTGTTTTGCGTTTGACTAGTATAGCTTGACTTAGTTATCGTTAAACATAACATCGCCACTCTGTCACAAAACACCATATTTTCAGAGACGATATTCACTATTTCAAGAAAGTTAGCTTTCTCTTTTTTTCGCTATTATTGGTCTTCTCTTTTTCTTTTAAATAAGAAGTCATCACCTGCACCATATCATAGTTTTGTACCCCCTTTTTACGTAATTATGTAATGATGTGTTCTGTTACACTCATAGTCTGAAGGTGACTCATTAGATTCTGTATTGATCATGAGATGTGATGAGATATCCTTTATTTGTCTCACATTGGGAAAATTCCCAATTCACAGGAGCAAAGTTAGGAAAGGAAAAAGAAAAAGTACAGAGAGGAGCTACGGTAACCGCAGCCACTTTTGCGGCACCATCTTGAAGTCAAAATTAATAATAATGACACAACACAAAAGGCACATACAGTCAGTCATTCAATCTTCAGCACTTTTGTTGTTGTATGAAACAGTTATGGATGAAAGAGGAGACAATCATGTCTATCAACATGTGCAACATATGAATTAGCATGTTTCTACTTTAATTTATTAATTCCTTCATTCATTCAAACTAGGGCGCGGAAAATCCTACTGGACCCTCCGCACCCTGCCCACCACCTTTTCCAGCTACTCCCCTTAGGCAGGCGCTACCGATCCATGCGCACCAAATCCAGCAGACATTTAAACAGCTTCTTCCCCCAAGCCATTAACTCTTTGAACTCTTTCAACAGTAGCCAAAATGGAACTGTATAGTGCCACTTAGCAGTGTTTTTTTTTTTTTGACAATGATACTAGTGCAGCGTGTACTACCGGAAACAAATTCCTTGTGTGTTCTACATACTTGGCAATAAAGATGATTCTGATTCTGATTCTGATTCATTTTCCAAACCGCTTTAACCTCACTATGGTCGATTTTATCTACTTAACAAAAAAAATTCCCCTCATTTCAATTGTTCTGTGCTGCGGTAATAACGCTTTTCCCTAGAAGGATTAGTGAGTCTGAAGAGGTTGTGTTGGTCAGGAAGCTGTCCCTTCGGTTATGTCGCTGGGAGTGTGATTCAACATCAAGTGTGTTGATTTGAGCTTTAGGTCACTCGACTCTGTTTAATAGCAATACTGGTGACGATGTCCGAACACTCACATTCCCCAGCCCCCAGATAAATAAAAACTGTATACCCCACGGCCCTCAACTAGGGAGAGTAAATGAAGAAGAAAGTTTACAATTATCAGGAGAACGAGGACAGCCGGCTGTGGCAGTGTTTTGTGTTTTCTTGACTGTTTTTTGCTTTAATTGCATACTGCACTAATTAAATTGTGCTCAATTATCATGAGCTGTCCTAAGAGTATATTTATGACAAATGTTCTGGACCTGTGCAGCCCAAGGACCAATGTATATAGTGCATATGCAGAGGATTACCGGATCGCAGCGATGCAATACATTGAGTTGAAGTAAAACGTTACTCATGTCTCTGGAGGACAAGAGATAATTAGAAAGAAATGAGTGCCGTCACAGTGTTGCTGCAGACTAACAACTGATTTGCCAAGCTTTATGAGGGCACTGATGTGCTCCCGTTCAAAAGTGTAACCTCATAATCGGACACACCGGAGTTCAACTTAACTTTGGAAAAATTAAACACTAGCAAATGTAAGGTGTACATCTTCTGATCTGAATGAAACATTTTCAAACATCCATTTAGGTATATTATTTAGCCTTAATGCTCATATTATGTTAAGGGGTCCGTTTTGACCGTTTCCATTTTTGTGTTGACTAAAGCGCTTGATATCCTTTCCTTTTCCTTTCTTCAAAACAGTTCTAAAATATCCCAATGGGATAGAAAATATGATGTCTCTCTTTTCAAGTATGTTTATAACATCTCAGAAACAGTTGTTGCTTATGTCACCTATTACTTGACTGCTTTGTGTAGATTTTTACATCCGGGTAAAAATGACCAAGAACATAAAGTGATTTTGTTCTGTTACACTCATAGTCTGAAGGTGACTCATTAGATTCTGTATTGATCATGAGATGTAATGAGTTGAGATAACATGTGATGGTTAATGAAGTTAGATTATCAAAATTTCAGAACCATACATGAAGATGATGCCAGAGCGAATGGGGCAATCAGGCCAGTCAAAGACCATAATCAGGACAATACAAGTAATTGGATTGGATTTGCCTTTATTAGTCTCGCAGTGGAGAAATTTACATTTCACAGCAGCAAAGTGATGAAAGAAATGAAAGTAGAAAAGCAAAACACAGGAGCTGCTGGAAAGGCAGCCACTCTCGTGGCGCCGTCTTGAAGTCAAAAGAACAAAAAAACACGAAATAACAAATAACAAATAACATGACAACACAAAGACACAGAGAGACATTCATTCTTAAGCACTTTCTGTACCCTCTTTGTTACATGAAGCAGTTCCAGATGAAAGAGGAGAGGATCAAAGCGTCTCTTCACTAGTGCATCAGGGACATCATGGTGGAATGTGCACGTCGACTACAAGCTAAATGTTGAAAGCAAAGCTGTAGCATCCATTGACGAAAAGAGATCGGCTCACATCTCCTGTCCCCCATAAATCAGCTTCAATTCCATCCCGCGACAGTTCCATATACGCATCGGCGCTCTGCGCTGACACTCCTTCCATTTTATCGCGGGCTCCTCAAGCCATGTATCCATCCAGCCGCAGACTGTCCAACAGCACCGACCTTCCACTGAACAAAGGAGGGCTGTGAAGATGCTGCCCATTACAGGCGCAAAAAAAACACAATGGCCCCTGTGGTGTCCAGCGATGACAGTCGAATGGCACCGACATTCCTCCCTTTCAAAAACAGTACTGGCATATTCATGCTGCCGAAAAGGCGCAACCGCTCAGCACAGTCTCCTTGATGAATGTCGTGGTCAAAAATGCTGTAAAACAATCCGTATCTGTTCCACACGACGCACAACAACACAAAGTGACAAAAGAAAACACAAAAACAAGACAAAAACAACAAAAAAAGCAAGGCTCATCAGAGCACTTGCTGACGGCTGCCTACTCGGGCGCCATCTTGGACTCCAGTGTCGCCTCAGGGAATAGTCCTCAGCTCCCGCCAACCTTAGTGCAGGGACTCTCTCTCTCTCTCTCTCTCTCTCTCTCTCTCTCTCTCTCTCTCTCTCACACTCTTTATATATATATATATATATATATATATATATATCCTCCCCCATAGCGCACACTTTTAACTACACCTGTTGGCTCGTATTCAGCCAAAACAAACATGCAGATCAAACCTCTAAAGATGGAGGACACTGATTTGCTGTGGCGACCCCGTCAAGGGAAAAGCCGAAAGGAAAAGAATATATATATATATATATATATATATATATATATATATATATATATATATATATATATATATATATTATTTTATTTTTTTTCGTTCGCTAACGAAGCCTCTTGGATGAGAAGCGAAACGCCCGACACCTACAAAGAAGTACAGATGACGGCTGAAGAAACCGTTTCATCGATGTACCACTCCTGTATGACTGAGAGCTTACACAGACGTATGAGATGGTCAATAAATAGTTCTGTAGGAAGTGTACTCCCCAGGTCATAGCCTTATTTATATATGTTGATATTTTACTCTTTTTTTCCATTACAACATGAAATCATTGACATTATCAACGGCTTTTTCTGATGTAAATAAACAGCAGTGAAACATGAGCTTACGTCAGAGCCCAATGGGCTTGCAGCAAGGAAAACAGATCTCCTTTTAACATGAATACAATTGTCTATTTTTTTGTTGTTGCAGACTTCTACCAACCTATTTTTTGAGATGGGATTTAAACCTGGACTTTCTGAAACGACTAAAATTCCTCCTCAATCCATGTCGCAAACCATACAAATTTACACACCATAATTAAAAATTTCAATACCTATCCCTCTAAATCCAAAACAAATTTCTCATCATGGAAAAAAATTGATAGATCTTCTGCCAGATAAAGGATTGGAACTGCCAAAGCTATATTTTATTCCATGCCAGATATGGAGACTCATAATGACACACCTGAACTCCGTTCGGGTCTTCTGATGTAATCTATGAGTGGGTGTCATAGAGATGAATAGTGACTCTACTGTAGTGTGTCGTCCTGTGCTGTGAGTGTTAAATGGTGTGATGATGACGTGCACTGTAAATCTACCCCACGCTCCTCATGTCTATTTTCCGATTTGACATGCGCTGTGCAGCTCTGCAGTAATTAATGACAAGCTGCTCAAAGGTGCAATGTGATCTTAGTTTAAAACGAGAAGGCATTGGTGTGCAGCACTTATGTGACAAAAAAAATAAAAGTCTGGAGGATTTGCAGGATTACTGCATACCTCAATGATTTATTATCTAATATATAGTTGTTGTGTTTATATCTAAGATATTAAAAATCAGTTTTATTGTAAGTAGCTCTGATGAGTTCAGGCGATACTCTGAAAATAACGAGTTTTGATGGAGGGAAGCTACTTTGTTAAATTTAGCCTTATAGACATATCAGTGTATTAGTGAAAGTGAATATATGGGGGGTATAGTCCACTTTATTTACATCAGTAGTTGACATTCCAATTTGTCTGTGATCGGGAACATCACGGCAAATCGGCAAATCCCTGAGAACTATTTTATTGGGGAATTTTACAACCTTAAAAAAAAAAAAAAAACAACATGGCTGTGGTTAACATTGACTCAAGGGCAAGTTTGTGAAGCGTATCCAAAGAGATTGGAGTACACCCTGAGATAGCGCTGGATAGTATCAAGGTTTCTATCAATATTTTCTTTCGAGAATTGGCATAAAAATACAAATATCTGTATTTAGTGTCCCCCCCCAATTGGCAGACCCACTCTTGCAGACTTTTTGACTCATACCTATATCACCCGTCTGTGAAGAAGCAAGCTGTCTTATTCTTTTTATAACTCACAAGCTCAATCTCTTGATGCAGTCTAGTACAAACTAGTATTTTGTCTGTAGATTGGGTTGGATTGGATTAGCCTTCACTAGACTCGCAGTCGAGAAATTTACATTCACAGCAGCAAAGTCATGAAAGAAAAGGAAAGGAAGAAGTAGAAAAACAAAATACAGGGCCTGCTGTAAAGGCGGCCACTCTCACAGTCCCATTTTGAAGTCAAAACAACAACCAAAAAACTAAAAAACTAAATAACAAATAACGTGAAACAACACAAAAGACACAGACAGTGTCACGTTTTACAAGGTGGTGATAGCGGGTGCGGATCCCAAAAAGCAGGCAGGAGGGAGCAGGAGGTTGTGTTTGACAAATTGTATTAAAATAAAGTCAGCAGGAACAAAATCTAAAACATCAAAATCATCTGAACAGAAAAAGTACAAAGTATCAAAAGAAAACCAGGAGTAAAAGTCCACCACGGTGAAACAAACACATGCAGAGCATACAATGCATACAATTGCATACAAAGCATACATCATAAAACAAACAATGACCCAACCACGAATGGTTGTGCCGGGTGTCCTTTTGAGTGTCACTGATTGGGAACGACGAGCACCTGCGAGGCAGCAGGCAGGGCTAACAGCGCTACCCGTGGGTCACCAATCCGAACGTGGCAGTCCGCCACTAATGGGGAACGACCAGCATCTGTGCAGGGGCAAGCGGGGCCGACAGCGCCACCTGTTGGTCGCCAACCAGATCATGACAGACAGTCATTCAATCTTAAGCACTTGCTCTACCCTCTTTGTTGCATGAAGCCGTTCGAGATGAAAAAGGAGAGGATAATGCTTCATTTTCACCAGTGGATCAGAGACATCATGGTGGAATGTGCACGTCTGCTACAAGCTAAATGTTGAAAGCAGTAGCTATAGCATCCGTTGATGAAAAGAGATTGTCTCACATCCCCTGTCCCACATAAATCCACTTTAATTCCAAGCCGCGACAGTTCCACATACGCATCGGCGCTCAGCGCCGACGCCCCTTTCTTCTTCTCCGCTGAACAAAGCGGGGTTGTGAAAATGCTGCCCAATACAGGCACAAAAATGCACATTGGCCCCAGAGCTGTTCAGTGATGACAGTCAAATGGCACCGACATTCCTCCCAAATCAAAAGCAGTGCTGTCGAAAATGTGAACTGCCGAAAAGGCGCAACCTCTCAGCACAGTCTCCTCCTTGACAATGGTCCCCAGTTTCATGTTGTGGCCATAAATGCCGAATAACAATCCGTACCTGTTCCACACAACGCACAACTCACAAAAACAACAACAAAAGCTCATAAGAGCACTTGCTGATGACTGCCTACACAGGTGCCATTTTGGACTTCTTCCTTGGCACTTATGAGATGTCACCTCAAATGTCTAAATTGAAATATCCAAACTGAGACATGATTTGAATGTTAAGATATATTTTTTTATAATTAATAATTTACAAGCTCAAAAGAATTATCTGCAATGTAAAACATCAATGACACCCTATCAAGTCTCTTAGTCTCCATATTGGGGGGGAAACAGAGGCCAGCGGAATGATTGGAATGAAAGTAAAATAAGACTGAGCTCAACTGCTGCCTCTATCACCAATAAGAAATGATTGGTGTGTGTGTGTGTGTGTGTGTGTGTGTGTGTGTGTGTGTGTGTGTGTGTGTGTGTGTGTGTGTGTGTGTGTGTGTGTGTGTGTGTGTGCGTGTGTGTGTGCGTGTGCGTGTGCGTGTGCGTGTGTGTGTGTGTGTGTGTGTGTGTGTGTGTGTGTGTGTGCGTGTGTGCGTGTGTGTCATGATGCTAAAAGAAATGTTAAATAATTTTGTGTTTCGTAGATTTTGGATGGGAGAAAGGTGCGCATTTCTCCCCATCCAAAACAGTTGAGTTGGGCGACCACTAATTGACTCTGAGAAGGTGATTGCAACCACCTGGGAATGGCCAATTGCCGCTGGGACCTGATTGGCCAGAAGCTCAGGTGAAGCACCTTTAAAGCCAGCCTGAGCTAGTCTCTTCGAGGAGGAAGAAGAGGGACAAAGGACAACCTGGAGAGCAGTGTTACCTGGGGTCTGCCGAAAACTGATATCAACTTCAAATAAAGAAAACTCACAATACCCTTCCTGCATCTGGCTGAGTGAACTTTTATCCTCTTTCCACCTGCTTGCTGTATCGCCGCACGACAATTGGTGGCAGCGGCGGGATCGTTTCACCCTGCATGAAGAAGGTGGGATCGTTACGCCTTGCTGAAGTGGAAAAGATAGAAGGAAGCCGAGATGGAGAAGGTGGGACGAGGAAGAGGTTGTGTAGCACGGGCCAATCAAACTGGACTGAAGAGTTCTGAAGGGGATCAAGGAAACCAGAAGCTTGAGTTGCCCCAAGAAGATGCCGTTCTTCTTTTCCATGAGGCGTCTGACAGTTGCCAAGCCAAGGATGGAACTGAGCAGAGTGAGATGGAACCAGTGGTGAAGCCTAAGACTCAGACAAGAGGTGATGTTGATCGAACAGATCTAGAGATCAGATGCACCCAACAAGTAAGAATGGACATTTGACAGTCGATCTAGTCAACATTATCCTCCTCTGGGACCGCAGCCCCAGGGCGCTGACTCTCGAACATCCAGGCCAACGAACCTTCCTCCCGCACAAGAAACTCCCAAGTTGGGTTACCTAACATGCCCAACCTCCACAGTTTCATCATCTAAGACAAGCTGCAATTCCCATGGTTTCTGAACCCAGAATTCCAGAAAGAAACAGAAGATGCAGAACGTCAGGAGCTGGAAGAGGATCTCCAGCGAGAATAACGGCAAGAATTTATCAGGGAGAGATTGGCACCCTGGACAGAAGGTGTTAATATTGTTGCATATGGGATCAAGTAAGCTACTGGCAAAGTGGCAGGGCCCATACGCTGTGACGAGGAGAATAGGACCTGTCACATATGACATTCTCTGCCCTGACAACAAATGTTATTGCTGATTATTTGACAAGAATGTCTGAACTCTGAGGAGAGGGGGTGAATGATGTCATGATGCTAAAAGAAATGTTAAATAATTTTGTGTGTTCTGGATTTTGGATGGGAGAAAGGTGCGCATTTCTCCCCATCCAAAACAGTTGAGTTGGGCGACCACTAATTGACTCTGAGAAGGTGATTGCAACCACCTGGGAATGGCCAATTGCCGCTGGGACCTGATTGGCCAGAAGCTCAGGTGAAGCACCTTTAAAGCCAGCCTGAGCTAGTCACTTCGAGGAGGAAGAAGAGGGACAAAGGACAAGCTGGAGAGCGGTGTTACCTGGGGTCTGCCGAAAACTGATATCAACTTCAAATAAAGAAAACTGACAATACCCTTCCTGCATCTGGCTGAGTGAACTTTTACCAACTTTCCACCTGCTTGCTGTCTCGCCGCACGACAGTGTGCGTGTGCGTGTGCGTGTGCGTGTGCGTGTGCGTGTGCGTGTGCGTGTGCGTGTGCGTGTGCGTGTGCGTGTGCGTGTGCGCGTGCGCGTGCGCGTGCGCGTGTGCGTGCGCGTGTGTGCGTGCGCGTGTGTGCGTGCGCGTGTGTGTGTATGCTTGATCACAGGTTGACGCTTCTCTTCAAGGACAAATTTGACTTTGGGTCACGACATTTTTCAGTATGCCGTTTACCCAGTAATTTGGTTGAAGAAAAGTTTGAAAAAGTGAATTCAGCACTTCACCTCTAAAAGTAAAATAATATAGATAAACAATTTCTTGTTGCCAGGCAAATTCATCTTGCAATGGCTTTGAACAGAATGTCAGAATCAGAAAGCCTTTAATAGTCCCACAATGGGGAAATTTACAATTTGGGGAATAGGGGATCGTGCTGTAAATCATGGGTGTCAAACTCATTTTTTGCCGCGGGCCACATTGTCGTTATGGTTTCCTCTCGAGGGCCTTCATGAGTTTGAGGAAACCATTAGAATCTTTCATCCCCTCCACATATTACATACAGAAAGCACAAAAATGAATAACTACTTTTCAAATCTGAAGTCAAGAATAATGACTGTTATTGTGGTTTACATAGGACGATTACAATTTTTAATTAAGACTCAAGCAAGCATCATGGAATTTCACAAGTTTGATTTGCTTATGTGGGCCGAATAAAATAAAGTGGCGGGCCAGATTTGGCACCCCGGCCTTGACTTTGACACATCCTGTAAATGTCAAAGCTGCAAAATTGCATATTTTCTTCTTTGAGTTAAAATGTGTTATTCTAGTATGTCTGTCGCTCAACATGGACATGATGTTGATACAAACAAATAATTTTTATTTACTTTGTAACATCAATACAAATGTCCACCATGGTGGTCAGTTCCAAGGGTGCGATCATTCAATGCCAGGGACACGACGAAGAGTTTGAGTGCTTCTCTGACCAACAGCAAATGACACAATGCTTGGCATCTTTCCATTTACTGTTTTCCCTCTTTCCTCCTTCTGTCTGTTGCAGATCACATTCTTCATGCTGTTGTCAGCAGTTTGCGTGATGCTCAACCTGGCAGGCTCCATCCTCTCCTGCCAGAATGCTCAGCTGGTCAACGCCCTCGAGGAATGTCAGCTGGTAAGACTATATGAGCCACTCCAGAGCCCACTCCCAACCTCCATCATCCATCTATTTATTACACTTATTTTGTTCAAGATCCCTAGAACGTTGATATAGGTTGAAAGGTGGAGGACCCTCTGGACTGCTTTCTCCTAAATCAGACATGTGCACAGATCCAACAGACACAGGGAAAGAAAAGACACAGTCACAACCATTTATGACAATATTCACAATCATATACAATATTAATTCTTCTTTGACATGCGTTTTGGAGAAGAGGGCTTAATAAAATTGCACACATTTTTTTAGCCATGTGCACTTGGCATGAAAACACACACATTTTATTTTCTTGTCAAGTTGACTGTGTTGAGAAATTTTCCAGATCGAGTTGCAGCTAAATTCCGTGTGTTCTTATTGCTCATTCGTGTGAAGCCATATATGATATTTGCAAGGTGGGATCTTGCAGTCCACCTGTACAAACGCACTTCGCGCATGCCAATGTCGTACACAGACTACTCGAGTCTATTTCAGCTTCAGCAATAATTTCAATGGAAATGAAGAGAGCCGCGACAATTGGCTGTTGGTTGGGTCCTATCCATTCCACAATAAAGAACAAACAGCCACTTTTCCCCAGCCAATTTGTACCCTGAAAAATCTAGAAAATAGGAAAAGAAAAAAAAGCTCCACTCACACAGCTTGACCACACTTTGCGCTAGACTGAAACATAGCATAAAACTGGGGACCATAAACTCCATTGAGTCGTTTGAAATAAAATGTGTTCAATCATTTATTACTATCGGACCAATATGTGTGATTTGAACCTTGCATTAAGGCAGAAATATTTCTGTGCTAATGACCGTATTTTCCTGTGTATAAAGCACACCCAAAGCCTTCTTTTTCTTCAAAAGATGACCATGTGCCTTATACACAGGTGCACCTTACATGTGAAGTAATATTAAGCCACAATCTCGCAACAACTGTCAGCAACCACCGACTCCATTTCCCACAGTGGAAGAAGTAGAGCATTACCCCAGCCTCTGTTTTATAGTGCCTTATAATGTGGTGTGCCTTATATTTGGAAAACCTTTTTCATTCATTGAAGGTGCGCCTTATAGTCCGTGCGCCTTATATGTGGGAAAAGGTTTTAAAATACAGAATTCATTGGGGGTGGGTCCGGTGCGCCTTATACACCGGAAAATACGGTAATCATTAAAATTACTGTATTTTTCCGCACTATAAGGTGCACCCAAATGCCTTACTTTTTTTTTTAAAACGCTGACCATGCGTTTTATTATCTACTATGCCTTATATATGGAAAATGTTTTAAAGTATATCATTTGTTGAAGGTGCACCTTATAACACAGTGCGCCTTATAGTGCGGAAAATAAGGTATCCTCAAAACAAGACACCAATTCATGTGATGGGATCTTCTCCAAGCCACCGTAACAACGCCACAAGATGGCTGTTTTACCTATTTGAACAGAATTAATGAAATTGTTCCCATTAGTAAGTTGTGAAATTCCTGTGGGATGCAAATTTTTCCAATATAAACGTCATAGAGTGTTGTTTATAATTAGAATGACATTTGGTGACTCAACCAGTACCCAAACCGGGCAAATCCATATTTGCAAAAAAAGCAGCACATCTCAGTTCGCAAACAAAAGTACAGGCACGAAAGATAAAAATTGTTCTAACTTTTGTGTGTCTTCAGGAGGGGAAGATTTCCATTTACTGTGCGTCTCGCATTTAGTATACAGACACTCCCCAACCTACGAACGAGACACATTACGAATGGTCGTTCATAAGGTGAATTTGTTCGTAAGTTGCTTCAGTGCTATATTTTGGATGTATGTTTAAAGGACAACCGATGTCACTTTTTTGTTTCTTAACTTTTTTGTTTCTTAACTGACATCAGAAAAACGTTTTATAGCATCTAAAATACCCAAAACACGCAGTATGATATTTTTATTCAAATGCACAACACCAATAAAAATGACTTAGTGTCCAAAATCTGCAAGAAATTGAGCTGCGAATTGGGCATTTTGGCAGCCAACAATGGCTTCAGATTCGGAGAATATGCTTTCTTGTTACACATCCAGTTATGAATATGATTCAAATAGTTCTGAAGAGGAAAGCATACATGTTTGCAATCGATTAAAGAATTTATTCTGTGTCATTTTGAGGCATCTGGACAGCAATGTAGCGTCCTAGAAAAGAGGCACAAAATGGCGACCTCCTGTGGCCACCTCGTTTCCACAGGCTGATAAATTCCTTATATGGAACTTGGACGCCCTCTTCTGGCGGCTTTTGGGTGCAACACAAGGTTTTCAGACCAAACAAGTACAGCAAAATACATTGACGTGATGGAAGGACTGCTACAATGTGTCTTTTTTTCGGTCAGGGGCGTTCCTTTAATGACGTCACGTACGGACTCGTCACCAACTCAAAAACAAGACTTCCTGAATATTCAGCGCAAGTCTTAAAACGTAAAATATAGCTATATGCGGTGGAATCTTATTAAAATACTCTCAGTAGAAGTCATTTGAAGCCATTTTACAAATTATGGACACAACTTGTCCGGAGACGTCGGTTGTCCTTTAAGGTTCATTTAATAATAATAATAATAATAATAATAATAATAATAATAATAATAATACATTACATTTTAAGCGCCTTTCAAAGCTCTCAGGGACACTTTACAGTCACAGACAAGCATAGGTACTATAATAAATAAAATACAATCACAAATAGAATGCAATAAATTAAATCTTTTCCTGTCGGCTTTTCCCTTCCCACATCCATAAACCTCCTCTTCGGTCTTCCTCTCTGTCTCCTGCCTGGCAGTTCACGGCTCAGCATCCTTCTCCCGATATAGTCACTCCCTCTCCTCTGGACATGTCCAAACCATCTCAGTCTGGCCTCTCTGACTTTCTCTCCAAAGCCTCTAATATGAGTTGTCCCTCTGATATACTCCTTCCTGATCCTATCCAACCTGGTCACTCCTAAAGAAAACCTCAACATCTTCAGCTCTGATACCTCCAGCTCTGCTTCCTGTCTTCTCTTCAGTGGCACTGTCTCCAGTCCAAACATCATGGCTGGTCTCACCACTGTTTTATACACTTTTCCTTTCATCCTAGCTGAAACCCTTCTAGCACCTGACATTTTTCTCCAGCCTCTCCAGCCTGCCTGGACACGCTTCTTCACCTCTTTTCCACACTCTCCAATGCTCAGTACAGTTGACCCCAAGTACTTACAATCCTCCACCTTCTTTATCTCTTCTCCGTGTAGCATCACTCTTGCACTTGGATCCCTCTCATTCACACACATATATTTCGTCTTGCTGTGACTGATCTTCATTCCTCTCTTTTCCAGGGCATATCTCCACATCTCTAGTTCCTCCACCACCTGTTCCCCGTTCTCGCTACAGATCACAATGTCATCTGCAAACATTATGGTCCAAGGACATTCATGTCGAACATCGTCTATCAGCCTGTCCATGACCATAGCGAATAAGAAGGGGCTCAGAGCTGACCCCTGGTGGAGTCCCACCTCCACCTTGAATTCCTCAGTCACACCGACGGCACACCTCAACTGTCTTACGGTCATGATACGTGTCAATGCAATAAATAAAATACAATTATAAATAGAAACAAGAGAGAGATGTTTAAGTATGTTTAAGGATTGGATAATAACCTTATTGGTTTGTACTGGAAAAAAAAGCAATTAAGAAAATATTTACTCTATAAAGATATGTACAGTGATACCTCAGCTTATGAACTTACTTGGTTCCCAGAAAGTGTGTGTAAGGCAAAAAGTGTGTCTTCCAAACATTAATTTCCCATAGGAACACATTATAATGAAAATCATTCGTTCCCAGGTCCCCATAAAACATAATTTTCTACTAAATAAGCCTTAAAACTACACAAAATATACCGTATTATATGTATAATAAATGTGTGATTATATTGTAATTAAAAAAAATAACTGTACCGTATAATAAAGTCATTGTATTTACCTTTGTGTTGTCATTGACGGCTTGATGGCATGGAGTGGGTGGAGGTAGGAGGGAGGGAGTTACTGGTTGGAAGGAGAGTCACATTCCATTAGACTATCCTTCATACATAGTCTTATGATTATGACTTCTCTTCCTGTGTGATGAAAGTCCGGTTAGGCATCTCTTTCCAAAAAAGTCCAGTTTCATCAGCATGAACACTTGATGAGGAACGTAGCCTTCTTCTTCCACCATCTTGAGGAATGATCCCTTGTAAGCTTCGGCAGCTTCATCGTCAGAACTGGCTGCCTCACCATGTCGAATGACACTATGAATCCCTGTTGGACGCTTAAAGTTCTCGAACCATCCGTGGCTAGCCTTGAAATCATCAATGGATGACGAACTTCTAGGTTGCCTCTTAACGATATCCGAGTGAAGTTACCGTGCTTTCTGTGTGATAATGCTCGCTTCTTTTCGTTAATCCAAATTAACACAGGTTTTTCAACCTCTTCTATTGCCTGAGACCGTTGCTTTGACAACACGGAAACACCCTTAGCAACACACGCACCTTTGATAGCTTCCTTGTTCCGCAGGATTATAGCAATGGTCGACTTAGCACACTGGTACTGGGACGCTGAGTCACACAAACGCACACCTCATTTGTGTTTCTCGATGATCTTCTTCTTCTGCTCGATCGTAATTTATTTTTGTGTCCTCTTCGGCTGAACAGTAGCCGGTGGTTCGGGTCTTTTTCGGTCTGATAAGAGCAAATGTATCCTTGAAATCAAACCATGTATGCCACGGACGCACTCAGAGAAAGTGGGTGTGGAAAAGTAGTCCGGCAGCCAACGTGGTGCTATTTGTCCATGTGGTTTGGTGTTCTTCCGCCAAAAACTAGTCCGCCACCCACCGTGGCACTCCGTGTGTTTCCCAAAAACTAGTTTGTATGCCAAGATTATATTCTTGCGGATTTAATGTTCGTAAGGCGAAAAGTTGGTTAGCTAAAGCGTAAGCCGAGGTATCACTGTACATGTACAACTGGAGAGAATACTACATATGTTGCTACAAAAATGTTTGTATGTACCGTTTTTCGTAACATGAATGTTCATAAGTAGTGAAGTGTCTGTATTAAAAGTGTGATACAGTATTACCAATGTGACAGGAGAGAACCTGTTTTTTTTTCTTTTTCTACGGAACATATAGAGTAGCTGTTAGTGCCAGTAGAAAACTATATTCCATGTTATTTTACACTGTTGACATGTCTTTACGATTCCCTGACCCTTCGGTATCAACAAGTTCGACTGAACCCTTCATTATGTTCAAGAATTAAAATTGAAAGTGGATATCACACCAAAGCACACCGCTCAACTCCCAAACAGAGGTTGCTTTTGGGTCTACTTCTGTGGACCTCAACTTCCTTCTTCATGTGGATCTCCAGAGATCCTCCCCAAGTCCCAATTGCATTTTTATTGCATCTCCCCTCCACTCCCCAAACAGAATTAACTCATGGTTGTGGAGTTCATGTCCTGCTTTCTCTCAATCTGGGACACATTGCAAAGGTGTGCTCCACTGCAATCCCTCCCTGGGTAGCTCCTCATATTTCACAATGCCTCGTCGGTTGAACAGATGGATTCTTCTACAATAGCCCTTTTCCTGTAAAACTGCAGCACTTTTTTTACTGCATTTAATTCTAAGTGTAAACACAAGGACTTTCTTGCCCCTTAATTTTTGTCGACCTGTCTGATGTGGGTAGATTAATGAAAATTCATTATCTCCTCCTCTTCTTCCAGCTCAAGTTTGACAGCGATGGAGTGTGTGTTTGCTGTGAGTTCCAGCAACAGAGTTCAAGCTGCAACAACCTTGGAGAAACGCTGAAACTGAACCCACTGAGGGACTGCAATACCATACGCTTGCGTCTCAAGGTGCGTACCTCGGGGGGGCGCAACAGTTGCACATTGCTTAAAAAAATGCAGCCTCCAATCGCCCCGTTAAGAACATGGAGGAGGCGGGCCTTCCTTTCCATGTTTTAATGGAGGAGAGAGCAGTAATCATGGTGAATCATTTAAGCCACAATTACAAGCAGCAGAGATGAAAATGGTACAGTATGATGATGTTAGTAAATATTACTCCAGAGCCTAGTCGAAGTGGAGTATCCCCCCAACCCACAGAGATTGCGAAAAGGCAGATGGGGATCGATGAGAAGGTTTCTTCAGCCGTCATCTGTACTTTTTGAAGGTGTCTGACGTTTCGCCTCCTAGCCAAGAGGCTTCGTCAGCGAACGTCAGTTCGCCTCCTATCCTCTTGGACAGGAGGCGAAACGTCCGACACCTTCAAAGAGTACAGATGACGGCTGAAGAAACCTTCTCATCGATGGAACACTCCTGTACGACTGAGAGCTTACACAGAGGCAGATGGAGATGTACACGCACGCACCTGTATGTAGCTCAAGCACACACTTGTAAATACAGTAGTTCAAACGGATGCACACATCTGTAAATAGATTATTTTTGTTCTGTATTTCTGGTTTCTGTTATAAATCTAAATACATTTCTTTTTTTTTGTTTCATTGAAAAAAAAACTGTCCAGGTGTTTGAGGTGTCACTTGAAGTTAAAAATATGGTCCATGATCACCCTTCTGCTTGAATTTGCTTCTCTGCAGACAAAAAAGCTCATTTTCTTGGCTTTTTGAGAGAAATTGGGCAAATGGCAAGAAACCGCCTGATTTTAACACCCAATATCTCGAGAACATAATCAGCTAGCAATTAACTGTTTTCTGCTGAAAGAAGAGAGTCCGAGGTTTCTAATGCTGTGTTGGATGTGTATGTCGTCCTAAAACTCAATATTCTGCGGGTCTGCAATTTGAGTGAAAATGATGAAAAACCCCTGGCACTGGAGTGGACACATTTTTACACGTCTGGCAGTGAATGAGTTAATGTCACTCAAAAAAATCTATTTTTGAAAAGGGATTAAATCTGTTAATGTCTGTATTGTCCATGTGGAAAATGTAGGTGCTGTTTCCAGCTTCACCAGTTAGACATTCATTCGGGAGGAAGTGAATTTTGGCACAAACATTTCTTTCCTTCCCCAAGTGACAAACCTCTTAGTATGTAGGACAAGTCATCCGGCTTGGCTGCAAGTGCATAATCTCGGGAAGACCATCTCGACTACCCGAATGATATACAACTGGGCTTTTATTGCTGGAAGGGCAATCATCATATCTGTTCATTTTATGCCGCTGATTGATTATAAAACATTGATAAGCAAATAAAATACTCCTCGAGATGAAGTGTGCTTTTGAAAATAGGAAAGATCAAGTACATTTATCTGAGTGATCATTTCTCATTCAACGACATCCGGGAATTAGGGCAATAAACCTTTATTAAGAGACCACATCGTCAGAGATGTTGAGTTATGTGGAACCAGAAGCTGTCATGATCTTCTCCCTTGAGTCTTTACCATGTCTCATGACCGTTACTCTTCTCCTGCTATTGATGATAGCAAGGTAGCTGACATGTTCTTCCTCCATGCTTTTAGACATACCAAGTCCAACCAGTTAATATTTATATTCCCCAAACCCTTCATGAGTGGGGAAAAAAAATGTTGTGTTTTTTGCGGGGGTGCCGATAAAGCACTGGTCAGACCTCTGGCAGTGTGTTTCCCTCCCAAGAGGGAGCAGCATTTGCCTTTGGTACAGACGCCCCCACTTGCACCTCATATTACTCCAGACCCATATAACTTAAGATTTAACTCTTTTTTTCTCATAAAAGAGGAGAGTCTAAGGTTTCTTACGTTGCATTGAATGTTTATGTAGTCTTAACACTCAACATTTTGTGGGTCTTGGAATTTGAGTGAAAATGACAAAAACCCTGGCACTGGAGTGGACACATTTTTGGACGTCTGGCAATGAATGAGCTCAAAATAGAAAATTTCAAAGTATATACAGTTTTGTTTTAATTGCACAACGTACTACGACGGCAGTCACATGTTGACAACTAATCGATGTATATTACCCAAAAGAACCAATCGGACAAGCAATGTCATGTGATCATCTGCAGCCAGTGATTGACAATCAGGCGCGTTGTGATTAATTAACATGTTGAGCCGTGTGTGTTTCTTCACTGCACCATTGAACGCCTGAGACTGACTCACCGTTTATTGTCGTGGGTGTATAGAACACTGACCATGACCAACTCTTTAGATTCTTTGGTTTCAGCTGGCACTGGGGCTATAATTTATCAGTGGGATGAAACGATGCAATAATGTATGCATCCAAGGGAAGATTTATAATTTTGCTGTGAAAATCTCTCCCCAAATTGACTTGGGACACAGCATCTAATTATCCAGGTTACACTTGATCCATGTTTGTCCAAACAAAATATATGACGTTATTCGCTGTACCATCCTCCATAAGCACTATCAACGAGCAGTAACAGAGAGGAAAATTCGGCATTGTATAACTGTGCACATTTTCGAAAATTGCTGTCCAAAATAGTGGCTGGAATGAAAATTGTATGACATAATACGCATGCACAACATGATCTCAGCAAGGCCAAGCCAGAGTGCTCCAGGTAGCGGCAGTTGTCCCGAGGAAGGTTATCGGTATCTCTCACAATGTTTCATTTGGCTAACATGCTCACAGCCATGCACCGGGTTCCACTTTCACACTCTGTAGAGAAAATACAGAAGGAGCGGATGGAAGGAATGTTGTCACGCCGTGCATTGTGGGTAAACATGAATACTATATACTATAGACTTTTGCTGGAATCTGTCTTCTTCAAGAAATATTTTTCCCTTGCATCCGATTCTCATGCAGTAGGTGTTTCTGTGCTGTCCACCAGGAAATGAATTCTTATAATACGGTTATTAACGGTTTATGTCGAAGGGAAGCTCCGAAGGGAATAGTCCTTAGTCTAGTCTGTAAAAATAGACATATTACGTTTAACCTTGTTACTGTTATTGTAGTCAGTGTTTCATTTCAAGTTTATGGAGATCCTCGTTGGAACTATAAACACGGATGTCCATGTGTTCTTTCTCTCACTAACCCTGGCATAGCTTCGGTCCAAAGTGTACTCTGTAAGAAGATTTGACAAACTTTGCACGTTGCAAACAACAACCACATTGCAATAAGTGTGGACTTTATGTACTGTTTGCACAGGCACCAGTGTTGTGATGGTAACGTTTATACCTTTGTCCTTTTCACTCATCTCATTGCTTCCTCCTCCTGTTTCTTGTCATAGGAGCTGCTGTTCAGCGTGTGCGCCTTAAACGTAATCTCTACCATTGTTTGTGCCCTGGCGACAGCCATGTGCTGCATGCAAATTGTCTCCACTGATGTGCTGCAGATGGTGAGTGTGGACAATAATAAAGGCCTTTTTTTTTTTTTTTTTTTTTTTTTTTTTTTTTTTTTTTTGCTTTCACTGAGAAAATGATCGGTATCGCCCTTGAATTGAATTATGCGATGGGATTCCAATTCCTCATCCTAAGCCTGTAAAAGATCATTTCATTTTAGCAAAAGTCATCCGAGGTCAACTACCACATTACCAATGTCCTGTCCTCTTGCAGTGGAATGAAATGTTTGAAACTCTCTTGTCATTTGTTCTGCACAGGTGCTATACTATACAAATTAACTTTCCTTGTCATTTTATGTGGAGCAATAAAACTATTAAGAAAAGCTTAATACCTCCTGCCATGAGGGAAATTAACATGGGCAGCTATATTTGGTTTTCGCACCAAAAAAATATTGTTTTTTTTATTTGACTGCATAGATCAAAAGTAAAAGCTTTGGCGGTGCAAAAACAATTATGAATTCAATGAATGGTGTTCAGAATGAAATAATATTCCTTGTAGAGTAAAATGGTTCTGCATACTACCCGTTAAATGTAGAAAAGTAGAAATGTGGACAAGTTGTGAACAAAAATCCTACTTGGAAAATTTGAAAATAAAGTGATACATCAGATTACGAACTTAATTGGTTCCCAGAAAGTGTGTGTAAGGCGAAAAGTCCATCTGCCAAACATTTATTTCCCATAAGAAACCATTAAAAATGAGAATAATCCGTTCCCAGGTCCCCATAAAATATACTTTTAATATACTACATAAGCCTTAAAACTACACAAAATATACCTTGTTTTATGTATAATGAATGTGCTATGGTATTTTAATGAAATAAATAAACTATTGTATAATAAAGTTGTTTTATTTACCTTTTTGATGGTAGTTGTCAATAGGATGACGAACTTCCAGATTGCCTCTTGATGAGTGAAGTTGCCGTGCTTTCTCGGCAATAATATCCTCACTCACAATGTCCCGTGCGAGCTGCTTTTCGTTAATCCAAACCAACAGAAGCTTTTCAACTTCTATTGCCCTGAGACCGTTGCTTAGACAACACAGAAACACCCTTAGCCACACGTAGCAATGGTCGACTTAGCATACTGGTAGTGGGCCGCTAAGTCACCCAAACGCATACCTCGTTCCTGTTTTTCGATGAGCTCCTTCTTCTGCTCGACCGTCATTTTCTTTTGTGTCCTCTTCGGCTGAACACTAGCCTGTGTTGGGGTCTTTTTCGGTCCCATAATAGCAAAAGTATCCTTGATAACAAACCACGTATGCACTCAAGGAAACTAGTTGCCGAAAACTAGTTTGTATGCCAAAATTATATTCTTGCGAATTAAATGTTCATAAACTGAGATATCACTCTACCGTAATAGGACCTGAAAAAAAATCTTGAAATTGTACTGCAGCTTGCCAGTGCTTGAAACAGCAGTAGCGCAGCGGAATCAACTATATCCGAGGGGGGATGCTGTGGGGACTTTATTGTTAGAAATAACAAACAGGGACATCTCGAATGACAGCGTGTCTCTTTTGATGTGTTTCAGTTCATGCCACACCGAACAAGAGAGCTCAACGCTGATTGTATGACTCCCCATGGAACCATCCTTCACCAAACGCTGGACTTTGATGAGTTTATTCCTCCCATTCCCCCACCGCCTTATTACCCCCCTGAGTACACCTGCACTCCATCAATGGATGGACAAAGGTGAGACGCAAAAGACCTCTCATCAGTACCCCATTTTTTATTGCATATTGGGTGGTTTCCCCAAATGTCGCCTACTAGCGGAGTGTCTTCAATTTTAAATCATCCACGTTTAACAAACAACCAGATTTAGCTTTTCAGGACAATGGTAATGGAAGCTCGATTTTTTCATTACATTTATTATTGACAATTCAAAATACAGTAAAGTCTCGTTATATCGATATTCAAGGGAGTCCGAAAAAATATCGATATAACCGGGACTATCGATATATCCGACCCTGTTTGCATGTAATTTTCTCAGTGCGTGCATAGAAATAGTATCGATATAACCGGGACTATCGATATATCCGATATCGATATAACGAGACTTTACTGTAATTAAACTGTTGCAACTTCATAATAATGTTGACATAAGCTCAAGAATCGAATAGCTATCTTTCATCACCTGCTAAGTTAATTCTACCCGAGGAATAGAGTGATAGTATTTAAATAAAACAAGCAAAAAAAAGCACAGTCGAGATCAGGAAGAGACTACAATTTTTGTAAAAAGTGTATAAAACAGAGAACTTTCGAAACAGATATTGTATGTGACTAAAATGATTAAATTGGTTAAATTAATTACAGGCCCTTCAGTCCCACACTACTATGATTTATTATTGTGGGTCAGAAATATTGGTATCATGTCTTTTACAGAGGCCTGCACTTGGACTTCCCCCATTCCCCTTTTAGTGCCATTTATGGCATGCCGATCAACAGCCCCGGGACGCTATACCCAACTGACTTGCCCCCACCATATGAGTCTGTTGTGGGGCAAACTCCTGCAAGCCAGGTGAGGACCATCACTACTTCCCGCAAGGCTTCCTATGTGGCCAGTGACAATCAGTTATTGTATTTTTTCCATGCCCATTTCTCATGTCATGCATTTAACTCATAAACTGGCAGACAATGTACAAAAAGGTGTCCACTCCAGTGCCAACGTTTTTGTCATTTTCACTGAAATTGCAGTACTAGGACTACATTAGGACTACATTCAATGCAGCGTAAGAAACCTTGAAGGACAACCGACACCATTTTTTCTTCCTAACTGACATCAGAAAAACGTTTTATAGCATCTAGAATACCCAAAATACGCAGGCTGATATTTTTAGTCAAATGCAAAACACCAATAAAAATGACTTAAAGTGTGCTAAAACTGCAACAAATTTTCAGAAAGTACCGCCCCCAGTTCGTGACATCACGCCAAGACATCGTGCCTTGCTCGAGAGTCAAAACAATGGCTTCAGATTCGGAGAAGATGCTTTTTTTGTTACTCATTCAGTTATGAATAGGATTCAAATAGTTCTGAAGAGGAAAGCATAAATGTTTGCAATCGATTAAAGGAGTCCTCCCATATCAATTTGAGTCGTCAATGACAGCAATGTAGCATCCCAGAAAATGCAGAAGATGGCGCCCAAGCTCCGTTGGAAATGGGCTGATTTGTCTGCTGGGAATTTGTGTCAGCGGATATCAAATAGTTTTCTTGGTGCAACACACAACAATTCACCATCATGTTATTTATGTGTTTTCCTTCTAATTTCGCCATCAGCGTGGATCAACACGAAGTTTTTAGACCAAACAAAGTACCGCAAAATGCATTGTGTGTCGTTTTCTCGGTCAGGGGCATTCTAAATGTGACGTCACGTGGGGATCGTCATGAACTCGAAAACAAGATTTCCTGAATATTCAGCGCGAGTCTTAAAACATAAAATATAGCTATATGCGGTGGAAGCTTTGTAAAATACGCTCAGTAGAAGTCATTTGAATTGATTTGACAAATTATGGACACAACTTGTCCAGAGGCGTCGGTTGTCCCGACTCACGTCGGTTGTCCTGACTCTCTTCTTTCATCAGAAAAAAAATACTTAATGTGTCTCTCTAGCATCCCCCATGACCCTTGTGAGGATAAACTGATCAAGTAATGGATGGATGGATTAAGAGTTAAAATGCAGTTTGTTTCTCCATCTGGGAATGTGTGCAATTGTGGACAACATAAGCCAATCACTCATTTTCTCTACTGGCCTAAAGTTGTTCATTACTATTGAGCCATATTCCGAGATTATTCAATCTAACCATGTCTGTATATACTGCTGATTCTGAACATTTTCAATAACTTTCCCAGGAGAGCAAGTTTTTCACTGTTCTGTGCGCACTTTTTTTCTGAATTATATTAGTTACAGTTTAAAAAAAAGCTTGAAGATGTCGCACTGTTTTACATTTTCTTTGTAACATATTCCATTTCCCTAATATTCACGTGATTAATGTTCTCAGTTAAAAAAAAAATTCACAACCATCCCCTTACCAAAATCAAATTCAGATGCAGGTCAACTAATATTTGAAAATATCTAATAATTTGTACGAACAAGAAACATACCTGCTACCACTTTGCATGACCGTTATAAGAATGTTTGATGCTTGAAATATGTGTACAATAGTTACATTGTGACTGTAATGTGTCCTTTAGAATTATTATTATTATTATTATTATTATTATTATTATTATTATTATTATTATTATTATTATTATTATTATTATTATTATTATTAACAGTTACCCTTTCAATGGAAAAAATAAAAAGAGAACTAATCATAAATTGCTGTGGTCTTCTAGTGCCCTCTACTGGTCTTGGTTGCTATTGAAGACTCCAGGCCTCACACGTTTTACTTGAACCACAACCAAAATAACATTATAATAATTATTAAAACAGTAAATGAAACTAATACAAAGTTATTCTGCTGAAAATTTGCTGCTGACAGGTCACCAGCAGTATTGAACAACAGGCCACCGGATCCAGTTTATGTGAGAGAAACACAACAGCAGGACTCAGCACTCAAGGTAAGACACTTGGATTGAAAAAAATGCTGTCATCTTTTTATTACCGATGGTGTATGTGTTTCACATTCTCAGCCTCTGTAGACAGTGCATCCCTGATGGCGTCAGAAAATGCTGATCACGACCACACTTGCTCCTCTGAGGAGTTGTGTTCTCTCGAAGTCCAAGGCTCAGATTCCTCTCCCTGCAGAGCACACCAGACTGCACCGACGAATGGAGGCCATCGTGTCTCGTCCAACACCCACGCTCGCCCCAGCGACACTGGCTTCAGTGAATCCTCACATACTCCCTTGGAGTCCCTTGAACGCTCTCCAGACTGGTCCTCCGAAAACTACAGTAATTTGGATCAAGAGGATTCCGCAGACAACTCGCATGCATGTGACGAACTGGGGCCTTCCGTGCACCTCTGCGATGAGCTTGCATCAGCCAAACATTTGCCAGAAGAGCCACCAAAAGTGTCACCGCGTTCCCTCATTAAAGCACGAATGATGAGTCGGAAACTCCCCCTGGCTGTCGCCGCCTCCCCACCTCTTCAACTTTGCTCCCCAACCTCGGTGTCCTCCTCTGGGGAAACCTTCGCCATCAGTCCCTTAGCTCCCTCTCCCTCTCCATCTCCTCCCAGCAGGCTACGGGGCCCCAGATTGTGCTTTAGTGTTTGGTCCTGTTCCTCGACTCCACAGCACCCCTCTACCTCAACCCAAAGTGGACGTTCACCCGCAGAGAGGCCTCGAGTGCTCCGTGCAGCCAGGAGGTACCGCAAACTGGCACGTATTGTCCGCTCCACCAGTGACCCCATCTCCTGCTCCGCCACTACTGGAAGTAAGAGAGATTTGTTTTACATCTGAAAATCGCATCGCATCCTCGTCATTAAGCTGTCAAATGCATGTGGTGTTTGAATTGGATTGGATTAGCCTTTATTGGTCTCGCAGTGAGGAAATTTACATTTCACAGAAGCAAATTGATGAAAGTAAGGGGAAGGGAAAGGATGAAGTAGAAAAACTAAATACAGGACCTGCTGTAAAGGCAGCCACTCTCACGGCACCATCTTGAAGTCAAAACAAACAAAAATGTGACATGACACAAGAAGACAGACAGTTAGTTAATCTGTCTGTCTTTTTGTGTCACTTTCTGCACCCGCTTTGTTGTATGAAGCAGTTGTCGTTGAAAGAGGAGAGGATCAAAGCGCCCATTTCACCAGTGGATCAGAGATGTCATGGTTAAATGTGGCCGTCTGCGACAAGCTAATTTTGAAAGCAAACACAAAACTGTAGCATCCATTGACGAAAAGTGATTGTCTCACATCTCCTGTCCTACGTAAATCCGTGACGCTCCTTTCTTCTCATCGCGGGCTCCTCAAGCCATGCATCCATCCAGCTGCAGACTGTCCATTTACTGAGGGCTGCCTACCCCGGTGCTATCTTGGACTTCTTTTTCACCAACTAATGTCAGTGGGCACAAGAAATTCACGTTCAAAGATGGTCTTTGTTTTCTGTTACAGGAGAATCTTGCGTCTTCATCTCTGCAATTAATGCTTCAGCTGGAGATTCGGCTCGTACATCACCAGACCAAGGTAAATAATGTAAAAAATGGTTTTAAGCTCAGGCAGAAACAATCATCCCAAAAGAGGGTGTTTATTTTCTTTCTTTCTTACTTTGTGTTCACCGTATTTTCCGGTGTACAAGGCACACCCAAAAACCTTCATTTTCTTCAAAAGATGGCCCAGTGCATTATGTGAAGTAATATTGAGCCCCCACAGGTCTCGAAACGACTGTCAGCAGCCAATGACTCAATTTCCAAGAAGTAGTGCCTAACCCCAGCCTTTACTGAAGCACCTTATAATGTGGTATGCTTTATATTTGGGAAACTTTTATATATGTATATATTATACTTGGAAAACTTTAATTCATTGAAGGTGTGCCTTATAGTCCGGTTATAGATGGAAGACATTTGAAAATACACCATTCATTGAGGGTGTGGCTTAGACTCAGGTGCACCTTATACACCGGAACATACGGTATGCTATTTCTAGTAGAGCTCATTGATGCTATTTCCATGTGTCTCCAAATAAATCACGATCCAAAGATTATTTTCATAGTTCTTTAAAGTCTTGTTTTTGAGTTGGTGACGAGTCCGTACGTGACGTCAGAAAAGGACCGCCTCGTCACCGTAAAAAAGACGCATTGTAGCGTCTTTCCATCACGTCAATGTATTTTGCTGTACTGTTTTTTTTAACCATGTCTTACACCCAAAAGCCGCCAGCAGAGGGAGGCAAACTCCATGGAAGGAATGTATCAGCCTGTGGAAATGGGCTGATTCATTCCTCACCGGAGCTGGTCGCAATTTTTCTGCCTCTTTTTGGGTGAGACATTGCCCCCCGCCTGTTTGCCTCAAAATGGCCCAAATAAATTCTTTAATCGATTGCAAACATGTATACTTTGCTCATCAAGACTATTTGAATCATATTCATAACTGGATGTGTAACAAGAAAGCATATTCTCAGAATCTGAAGCCATTGTTTTGATTCACAAGCAATGCAAAACGTCTTGGCGTGACGTCACGAAATGGGGGCGGGACTTTCTGAAAATGCCCAATTCGCAGCTCCATTTTTTGCAGATTTTGGACACTTTAAGTCATTTTTATTGGTGTTTTGCATTTGACTAAAAATATCATATTGCATGCTTTGGGTATTTTAGATGCTATAAAACGTTTTTCTGGTGTCAGTTAAAAAACAAAGAGTGACGTCGATTGTCCTTTAAAGGAAACAAAAGGAAAC
>NC_142736.1:12131708-12224208 GCF_051943395.1 Hippocampus bargibanti | reverse complement strand
ACACCATTCATTGGGGGTGCACCTTATACTCCGGTGCGCCTTATACACCGGAAAATATGGTACAGTTCCTGCTAAAAGTGTTGCAATGATAAAGTCAATCCCTCTGTTTTGTGGAAATAACAGCTGTAATTATTATATTTTGTATTATATTAATATTTTGGGTGTGGCCCGGCTGTCCAGTGGTTAGTTAGCGCGTCGACCTCACACTGCAGAGGTCTTGGGTTCAATCCCCACTCCGGCCTCCCTGTATGGAGTTTGCATTTTCTCCCCGTGCCTGCGTGGCTTTACTCTGGGTACTCCGGTTTCCTTCCACATTTCAAAAACATGAGTGGCAAGTTCATGAAATTGTCCCTCTGCATGACTGTGAGCACGGATGGTTGTTCGGCTGTGTGTGCCCTGTGGCAATGACATTGATACCCATGTTTCTGTTGGTACATAGGTGATGACTCAACGCATCAGTGGCAGTCCCAGGAAACGTTGCCAAGATGATCTTCACCTCCAAAGCTGCGGTGCTTTGAGTTCTTCTCCTTCCATGCGCCGTCCCAAAAATCTCTCTCAAACAATCAGCACCTGTTCCAATCCCCTGGATTCGCCATCCTTTGAACAAAGCCTTGAGTGCAGGGAAACTATTCTCTGACCGCCATCTTCACAATGACCTGGGTCTAAACTACGAGGGCATTCCAAAGTGCTCATGTTGCACCTTTGTTGTGCAGGAATTCATAAGCATTCTGGCATTGTGAGTCCTGGTTTGCACAGTCTGACTGTGGCATAAGAAAAGGGGAAGAGGCTCAAAGTATATCTTCTGGAGCCCCAAGAGAGTGTGCGCAGTCATTGGCAGAAATAGTAGCAAACTCAGACTGAGCCTGCCTGTCTGTAGTGGCTTTTTTTCTCATCAGAAAACAGAATGGTTCTCCCTCAGGGGATTTTTTTACACTGAGTTTCAGCACAATGAAACAAATTGCTGCTAAAATGAGATCTGTCATTCAGACAAAAACACGATATTGTGTTCCATTCTTGGTATTTTTCTTGTCTTTGTAAATATGAGTAATTCAACTGCGAACTGGAGAGAATGGGCTTTACCGGCCAATGTTTGACAATTTTGTGGAATTATTTCTGATAGGGTGGTAAATATTTTGTGGTGCCACTGGTTCAAGAACATGACAAACATTTTAACTTACCTCATTGTGTTATACAGTAAAGTCTCGTTATATCGATATCGGATATATCGATAGTCCCGGTTATATCGATACTATTTCTATGCACGCACGGAGAAAATTACATGCAAACAGGGTCGGATATATCGATAGTCCCGGTTATAGCGATATTTTTTCGGACTCCCTTGAATATCGATATAACGAGACTTTACTGTATTTCTTATCAGTGTTACAATAAAACCTAAGTTTGTATCTTTTGATTTGTGTTGTTATTCCAATAAAAGTTGTCATTTACTGTATACTACATATGGACAAAATATGACAAATATTTATTGTTATTATCTTGATAATCTGTTTTTGAGCCATTTATGTTACATTGTTCCCCTTTGCTAAGTCTCCAACCATAACCCTGCTACATCGCAGACTTTTTTGTGGAATGCATCCACTGTATACTTGTCTGACATGGAGATCCGTTTTTTTTTTATGTTGATATAAATACAGTACCGTACAAAATTAGGTTTACAGTATTTTCCGGCGTTTAAGCCACAGCAGAGTATAACGCGCACCCACAATAAATGGTGTCTTTTCAAACTTTTTCTATATACAAGGCGCACCGGACTATAAGGTGCACCTTCAATGAATGAAAAACGTTTTCAAAATATAACATATAAATATACAAAGGTTTTACAAGTATAAGTTGCTACAGTAGAGCAGAGCTGGGGTTACACACGACTTCTTCTACAGGGGGAAATTGAGTTGGTGGATGCTGACAGTCGTTGCAAGACCTGTTGTGGCTCAATATTACTTCACATATAAGGCGCGCCTATTTGTAAGACGTAGGGTCATCTTTGTAAGAAAATCAAGAATTTATAAAATACGGTACTTTTTTCCAGACAATGGTCTGACAAAGGTTGAAGTGACATCCAAAACTATCGGATATTTTCTCTTCAAAAAAGAACATTTTCTATTGAGTATACTATTACTGTATATATATATATATATATATATATTCTCGGGAGTTAGAAAAAAAATGTCGATATAACCGTACTGTCGATATATCCGTCCTGCGCCGAACTGCATTCACAAAAGCCGCCAAAAGAGGGCATCCAAGCGCCTTATAAGAAACGGAGCTGGCCATGAGCTCGCCATTTTGTGCCTCTTTTTTTTGGGGGTGAAAGATGTTCCCCCAATGTTGCCTCAAAATGGCACATATAATTCTTTAATCGATTGCAAACATGTATGCTTTCCTCTTCAGAACTACAGTGTATTTGAATCATATTCATAACTGGATGTGTAACAAGAAAGCATATTATCCGAATCTGAAGCCATTGTTTGGATTCACAAGCAATGCAAGACGTCTTGGCGTGAAGTCATTTTTATGGGTGTTTTGCATTTGAATAAAAAGTGACATCGGTTGTCCTTTAATACACAGCATGGAATGTACAGTAATTTTCAAAATCATCACGCTTCAGCAGAGAAAACAAGAAACATTGTTGCAAAAAACGATTGCATTCATATGCAGTACAGTGGGCATGTACATAACACAACAGGGAAACTGCAATGCTTACATTTTACTGTATTATGTATGCAATTTAAAAAAGTCATCAATCTTCTGCTTCCCATTTTTACCTTTTAACACAAACACTTCAATATCGTCTGCTACACACGAGCAAGCGTCTGAAAATGAAAATGGCTCTGCTACACGGGAGCTGGTCACGTAACAAACTCACGTGACCAAGTCACGTGACCAAGTCGACCAATGGCGCGACCGATACAGATTTCGATAATGGTGGTACTGTATAGAAACCCCTAAGCAAATGTCGATTATTCTTAAATATCTTTTGTATCGATATAAACATAGCAAAATAGCCGGCGGGAGATGAAAAAGAGCACCGTAGTAACCGGATTATCGTAAAAACCACGAATCGTACTAAACGGAACTACAGTAAAGTCTCGTTATATCGATATCGGATATATCGATAGTCCCGGTTATATCGATACTATTTCTATGCGCGCACGGAGAAAATTACATGCAAACAGGGTCGGATATATCGATAGTCCCGGTTATATCGATATTTTTTCGGACTCCCTTGAATATCGATATAACGAGACTTTACTGTAATTACAGTAAAGTCTCGTTATATCGATATCGTTTATATAGCTAGTACTGCTTATTACGACATTATTTTCATTTCCCGTGCACATTTCTAGTCTTTTTATGTATAAGTAGTTCCGTTTAGTACGATGTCACATAATAAGCAGTATTATCAATATAAACGATATCGATATAACGAGACTTTACTATATATATATATATATATATATATATATATATATATGCAATGTGTATGTGGGACTGTCGCGGCTTGGAATTGAAGCAGATTTTTGTGGGACAGGAGATGTGAGACCATCTATTCGTCAATGGATGCTACAGCTGCATGTTTGCTTTCAACTTTCAGCTTGTAGTTGACGAGCACATTCCACCATGAAGCGACGCTTTGATCCTCTCCTCTTTCATCTGGAACTGCTTCGTGTAACAAAGAGGGTACAGAAAGTGCTTAAGTATGAATGACTCTGTGTCTTTGTGTTGTCATGTAATTTGTTATTTAGGTTTTTTTTTCTTTTTACTTCACGATGGTGCCGCGAGAGTGGCTGCCTTTCCAGCAGCCCCTGCATTTTGTTTTTCCACTTTCATTCCTTTCATAACTTTGCTGCTGTGAAATGTAAATTTCTCCACTGCGAGACTAATAAAGGCAAATCCAAATCCAATTGCAAAATGTTATTGTACAGTAATTTGAAGTGATACGGAACAATCTCGGTTTGAGTGATTCTCCGCAAACAAACCCCATGCCACGTAACACACAAATCACAAATCAGAACTTTTATTTTGAAGAAAACCCGCTATAGCTTGAAATAGCGTTGAGTCCTTTCTGGTTAACTTGACTCTGAACAGAAATCGGACGTTGCAAGACGCGGCTGTGAATCAAAGCGCGTATTCTGAAGGTTTGCGAGAGTTTACCCGTTTCCATCGGCTCGGGCTGAAATTAATCTCACGCTGAATGTTGCAGGAAATAGCAGATTGCGTTCGCATTTCCACTCATTGTTTATGGCTAATGAAGGGCTGTCTGGAGTCGGACTGCGGTAGTGTTTTGGGGGCTATCCTTAATTCGCAATTGAAGACAGTCAACACCCTTGTTTAATTGTTGCAGCGACCCCCTGAAGTAAGTGTGATCGCGATGGAGGGTTCTCCCAAATTGAAGTGAAAGAACTAAGCGCTAACGCTACATAGCTTGAGTTAGCTGTATCACTTGCGCGTCCTCGCGCCTCTGCCACGGAGCTGTGCGGAGATCCACTTCCACGTAACGTCTACTGTGTAGTGTTACACTGTGCCAGCTGGGCTAGGCCACGTCCTTCTTGGACTGACATTGGGCGGACTTTGGGGGAAGATGTCCACTATGCGGAAGGAGTACGACGGGGAATAAAACGTGAGAGATGTGACAATCGTTTATCGTTCATGATCTGCGTGCGGGTTTTGTGTTTCTGAGCGGTTGCCGCATACACAAGGCATGTCACGTACACCGGGGAAATACTCTCTTTGAGCTTCAAGGATAAAAGCTGAAGTGACAGTTTTAATTTCTTTTCGGACATGATTGGTTTCGGCGCAAACCGACGCGGAGGCCGACTCCCTTCCTTCATCTTCATCTTCCTCATGGCGATCATCGCCATCCTGGCGTTCAACTACTGGACCGTGTCCAACAAGCACGGTCGCTTGCTGGATGAGTTTGTCGAGATGCAGTCCCGAGTCAAGCGCACGGACGCGGCGAGGAGCCGCCTGGAGAAACGCAACTCTGAGCTCATGGCGCAGGTGGACACGCACAGGAAGCAGCTGGACAAGAAGGATGGAGACTACAGCGTCATGGAGAGCAAACTGCAGGCCCGAGATGCGCTCCTCAAAAAGTGCACCGACGAAAAGGTACTTAGTGCCATGTGCTCCTTTTCATTTCGCAGATCTTCCACTGCAGCAATTTGTTTGCTACATTATTTGGCCATGCTTATCATTGGTATTGGCCCCCTTCCAAATGCTGTCTCTAAACAGAAGGTTTCACTGTTAAGAGTTTTCAGTCACCATGTGCCGACCAAGTTGATGCTGTAAAACAAAACTTGTGCTGATTTTATGAATAATTAACATGCATTTCCCGGAGTTAAAATGTGAGCTTGTGGTTCAATATGATGCATTTTTACATTTTTCAAAGTCTCACACTTCAAAAAGTTGCATAATTTTGCCCATTGTCATGACATAGGCTGTTTATTTCCCACTCAACATTTACCCCCACATGATGGATAAACTATATCCCATCAATGTCATTTAATATTTTTCAGTTTCGTGGCAGTGTTTGCAATTTTGTGCAAGATTTATACCTTTCGTCAGATATAGCGGGACAGTAGGTAACATTTTATTTTTAATATCACTGTACCCTTGGGAGTACAAAAGCATATACCTGTACTCCTTTTGAATGCTTGAGACTTTATTTTTTACAGATTTTTCAGACAGCCTGTGTGGTTAATCAAATGATTAACCTTATGTTGTTTCCAGTACATCATAAATTCACCCTTCAGAGGTAAACCTACACTAAACCCATTTTAACATTTTCCACCCCCACCCCATGCCAGCAGTTGAATAGACAAACAGACATGTACTTCCTTGTTAGTATTGTGCCAAGTCTGTTCAAGGTTGCGACACTTCTGACTGAGCCATACATGTCGTGTTTGTAAGACCGCATAGCATATCATAATCTCCCTTGACAGTTTTCATATGATTTGGTCACATTTCCTTAGTGGTGTAATAAATTATACTTGACACCATAGTGTCAAAGTCAAGGCCTGGGGACAGAATCTGGCCCACCACATTATTGTATTCGGCCCGCAAATATGTCATAATCCTTGCTAAAGTCCAAAACAAAAAAATGTGATTGTCTCATGTAAACCACAATAACATTGATTATATTTGACTTCAGATTTTAAAGCGAGTTATGCATTAATTTTTTGTGCATTCTGTATGTAATATCTGGAGGAGATGAAACATTCTAAAGCTTTCCCCAAATTCATAACGGCCCTCGAGAGGAAACCGTAACTACAACCCGCGTCAAAAACGAGTTTGACACCCGTGCTTTACATACACTTGGTCTGCTGAAATAGTTTATATGTATGCCTTTTTCATGATGGTGAGGCTCTGCTTTATGGACTTTAAGACATTCTGAATATAGCCACAAATGCAAACATTGAGTTTACCCATTTATCATGTGTTTAAATGTCTGTAATGAGGTCTTATTAAAAACACCCCAAAGGATCACTTGTGACAGTATACTGTTCACTTTTGTTCTGGAGCCCCATTAAAATACATTTGTTCTCAGTGTGCTGCCCAGCCTTAAGGTACCCTCCATTGTGAGGTTTGTCAAGGGTTGGACAATTTTGTGTTGTCATAATGACTGGGTCCGGTGGAGAGCTACTGTGCCCTTTATGACATGAATAGTTCCCTTTATTACTTATGTACTTGTTGTGTTCCTTTAGTTATTAGGGGCCACAAGTGGTTATTATGGGGCATTTAGTCAACTGCTTCATTATTGCTTACTACTGGAAACAAGTGGTGAATGCCTGCTCTTGCCTCTTGTGATAAAGAGTGATCATTGCATTACTGGCATCAATATTAACAGGTAGTCAGTCCCAAGTCATTTTTCACTCGCATGCATGTTTAAGGCTATTGTCGTCTGTTGTGATGCCTGTTTGTCCTAGCCAGTCCTTTGCATCTCATGCATCTTGGGCTGTTATCACCATTGAATAGTCCATTATTCTATTGATTATTCCATAAATGAATCAGATAAAATGTATTTTTTATTAATATGCAAACCCCTCCAATGTGAATTGAAGCTCATGAATTGAGGCACATCGTATCCCTTCACCTACAAAAAGCACAGATTTAAGACTTGAGACCACTAAATTGGACGTCCACCAAGTCCTAGGCAGGATGAGTGTGCTTACTCTGTAGTTGCAATATAACCTCTGGGTCACATTTCTTAAAAGAGCGACCACCGCTTCGGTCTGCACATCCATAGATCCTGTCCATTTGACGTTACAGAGCCGTATCAATCAGCAGAAGCTTTGGGGAGGCTTGTCGGGGGGCTTTAATATGTCTAAACCTGCTCTGTGCTTCCCACTGTGGTCAACTTGAGAATTGAAGGGAGTCCGAACCCTCTCAAGAGGGCCGGCACCAGAGCCAAAGCTATGTGTGGAGATAAGTCTGACTATGTCTGGTCAGAAGTTCTCTGCACATTAGCTTGTGCTCATACCCTACCACAAGGATAACATTTCATGTCCCGAGATTCTGCAGCCTGCCATTGGAACACCACAGCACTTCCCTTGCCCCGCCCCAGTCCATCCCTTACCCCAACCAACATGTGTTTGAGTGCATGGGAAAGGGAACCTCCATTTTCAGAATCTGAAATGATTAATTTAAGACAATTAATTACCTGAGATCCTTATAATTTGTGTTTTTCTTCAACGATTGGGCCATTTCTTCACACGGTTGTTCACAAAGGGTTGAATGTCGAACTGTCCTTGATTGTGACTATCTGGCTGTTTGGGGATGCTGATGTATATATTTTTTGGATTGGATAGAGTGGGTGATCGTGTCAGGGATTTGAATGTAGAGTAAGCTGCCGTCAAAGGAGAGAAGGAGGTTATTGTTTATTTTAAGGAGGGCGCTTTCATTGCTGTGTAGTATGCACAATCCACATTGAAATTGTTCGAAGTGTTATTTATTGCCGAGGTTGTACATTGTATGATTTGGACAGGGGGAGTTTGGAGATGGGTTGGAAGTATCTCATGCTATACAGGTTGAGTCTGAGTTTTTTGATGATGTGGGTTACAGTATCCAGTTTCAGTGACGAGAGGGATGGCGATAACGTTGAAGGAGTTGACAATGTTGGTGGCAAGGTGAAAGATGGTGGGAAAACAGTGTTTGGTGAAACAAGATGGGATGGGATCCAGTATGGAGGTGGATGATTTCATTGTATAGATAATTTCAATGAATTCAACAGTGTAGATAGATGTGAATTTTGAGAAGGGCGAAATCATAAGAGAGCCAGAGGTAGGAAAGAAGGGAAGGGGTCAGTGCCATTGTTAATGAACTGGAGATAATGTTGATTTTGGGTTAAAAGAAGAAGACAAATGAATTGCATTTGTCAATGGTAAAAAAGTTTGAAATGCCGCGAGGCGTGAGATATTTTTTGACTGTGTAGAGTCGGTGTGGATAAGGTTGGAGTAGTAGGAGGAGTGGTTGAGTGAAAAGTAGTCCAGGTGTTCCTTGCAGGTTTCGGTGATGATAAGGAAGTCCAGGCTATTTTCAATTATGGATTTGTGTAAGGTAAGTGATTTGTCATCAAATGAGTGTTAATGAGAGCCAGTTCGAGTATATTTGAATATATGGGAGGCAGTCCTCGATGCCTCCCATACACTGGTGGTGTGGTCAGAGATTTGGATTTGGCATTCTGAAATATTTTCTTTCATTGTTGTAAGGATGCAGGGGTCTGTCTGTGATGATAGCTTAAATGGGGCAGATGGCAGCAGGAGGGGACAGTGACATCTGGCGCCTGTAGGGGGATGGGCAGTGACTTGGTAGAGTAGAGGAAAAGGAAGCTGCAGGTGTGTGATTTGTAAATACAAAAAAGTCTCGTAATATCGATATCGGTTATATCGATAGTACCGCTTATTACGATACTATTTTCATTTCCCTTGCACATTTCTATTCTTTTTATGTATAATTAGTACCGTTTAGTATGATACCCGGTTATTACAATAATCCGGTTATTACGGTGCTCCTTTTCATCCCCCGTCGGCCATTTTTGTTGTTTATATCGATATATTTGTCGCGCCATTGGTCGACTTGGTCACGTGTCTTGGTTACGTGAGCCGCCATCGGTCGCGCCATTGGTCGACTCGGTCACGTGAGCCGCCATCGGTCGCGCTATTGGTCGATTTGGCCGTGTGACTTTGTCACGTGACACGCCATCGGTCGCACCATTGGTCAACTTGGTCACGTGTCTTCGTTACGTGACCAGCTCTCGCGGGCAGACGCCATTTTCAGACAGCAGCTCGTGTGTATCAGACGGCAGCTGTGTGTCTTCAACATATACGGACAACATATACAACGCTGACGAAACTGGTTTATTTTACAAGCTGCAGCCAGAGAAATCCTACATCTACAAGGATGAGGATTGCCGCGGGGGTAAACGTTCAAAAGAAAGACTTACAATCATGCCGTGCGCTAACATGACGGGTACCGATAAATTACAACTTACATATTGTTATCGGGAAATCAAAAAAAAACAAGGTGCCGACATTGCATCGTATGTTGCAGTCGACAAAGACATTGCGACATTCCCAAGCTCATCAGATGCGGATATCGCAGCAGAGGTCAAAGCCAAGATTCCCGTGATGATGATAATGACGATGAAGAAGAACCGACTGAATGCACACCTTTTGCAACATCGACAAAAGCGTTGTTTATATTAAAATATAAAAATGGGAAGCAGAAGAAGATTGATGACTTTTTTAAATAGCATACATACGTACTAATTGCAGTGTTATGTACATGTACTGTTATATGAATGCAAGCGTTTTTTGCAACAATGTTTGTTGTTTTGTCTGCTGAAGCGTGATGATTTTGAAAATGACTGTACATTCCATACTGTGCATTAAAGGTTAACCAACATCACTTTTTGTGTTTCTTGACTGACATCAGAAAAAGGTTTTATAGCATCTACAATACCCAAAACACGCAGTATAATAAAACACCAATAAAAATGACTTCAAGTCACGGCAAGACGTCTTGCATTGCTGGAGAATCCAAATAATGGCTTCAGATTCGGAGAATATGCTTTCTTGTTACACATCATTCATGGATATGATTCAAATACAGAAGAGAGAGTAAAGCATACATGTTTGCAATCGATTAAATATTTACTGTATAATGTATCCTATGGAGCCTGGGGGCCCTCTACTGGCGGCTTCAGGATGCAACACGGTTCTCAGACAAAAAGCTGTTGTTACGTCACAGCTGCGCGCCGGCATTCTATTCAGGCACTCTCGAACTGTCACGTAAGTTATGTAAACGTTTTGGTTTTTCATTCATGTACAGTATTTAATTGTGTTGCATCCAGATATCTTTATTGCTTGTAACAATCACTGTTTTTCATATGATTGTACATGCTGGCGTTCGTGGAACTTGACGATTTAGCATTGGTTGGTTGCATTTTTGAAAGGAAATAGTCATTAAAAAGTGTAAAGACGTTTTTATTTTATGCACAACTTTATTTTTCACTTCACTACTGTACAAAAAAAAACATGTTAGATACGCAATCCATGAACCCAATGATGAAATTACATGCCATAACAAAGATTCTCCATTTACGCCCCCCCCCCCGGCCCCCAGGATCGGATATATCGATAGTCTGGTTATAACGATATTTTTCCGACTCCCGGGAATATCGATATAACGAGACTTTACTGTAGTGAACATATGGAGTTATGAACAGCATGCTGGATATTTGCTGCCAGTTTTCTGCTGCCCAGCTTATAGGGGTGCAACTCATCCATCTTGAAGAAGGATGGAAGGCCCCCCCAAATAAATTACAATTTTCAATGAAGCCCATCTCTATGCATCCTGCAGGCGGTTTGGAACCGGGTGAGCTAAAAACGCTGCCAAAAATCTCCCATGCCGCGGTACGAAGAGAGTCGGCCACTAATGAAGATGCTTTTCCTGGTGGATTTAAGATATTATATAATAGTGGCCTAGATTGACGAACAAATAATTACTTGTCATGAAAAAAAATATTTTCAGACCAATAAAGTGAAATTGGTCAACTTCCTGCAGTAACCCTTTGATCCATGGCACACGCTACAGCTACAGCACCCTGGTTAGGAATCACTGTCTGATATAATTCATTTGACCACTTTTTGACCAGTTAGTTAGGATGACTGCCAAATTTGGAAAAAAAACTAACTCCAACCACTTGCAGTAATATAGTAAGCAATCGACCAGTGGTTCTTAATCTTGTTGGAGACACCGAATGTTGGATTAAATGTTGTTCTTCTGGTTCAGTTCTTCATTTGTGTAGTCTAACTATTAAATCAGCAGGAAGCATGGTGATATACAAAAAAGAATATTTATTTATCAGGCAGCTAGAGAATGTTTTAAAGCCAAAGAGAGGGAGACGAGCGGTTGGCAGCGCGCGTCCCAAACAGATATAGACAACAGGAGTGATGTCACTTTGGAAAGGACCTATCATCTGCTAGATACAATCATGAATATTATTAGACTGAAACATGATAACTTAAGGTTTGTATACTAATTAAGTACATAAGCTGAATACATGTATACTAACTAAAATATACAAATAACTAAACTACATACATATATGGATTTACCAACTGATAATAAATAGAAATTAATAACATGGGATGTTTTTAGGATGTTTAGTTTCATATGATCATTCACCGAACCCTTCTTTAATAAAAAATAAAATATGATTTTATTTTTTTTACTGTACATGTAAATCCATGTTTTACATCTTCGTCCAACCACTCTTTTTTTTTTTTTTTTTTTTTGCCCGAGGTAGTTAGCATGGATTAAAATATTAAGGAGTCTAACTCAGACGCATATACAGCCCTCTTCAAGCGGTCTGTTCGGGAGGTACCACTCTACTCCATAAAACAGCGACCTTAAAGTGGACCAGTGGGAAATATCAGAGCAGGACGCTTTCAATGACTGTGTCCACTAACTGTGACTAGACTGAGGGGTGACACGACTCACCAAACCCCTAGGGTTCGATCGAACCCAGTTTAAGAACCATTGCAATAGACCAGGGGTCAGGAACCTTTTTGACTAAGAGAGCCATAAAAGTAAAATATTTAGAAATGTTTTTCAGTGAGAGCCACATGCACGTGCGCACATACAAACACTCACGTGCGCGCGCACACGCACACACACACACACACACACACACACACGCGCGCGTGGCCACTTTTCAACAAAATATCAGAATGTATGTCTGTGATAGTACTCACCGTTAACATGAATGGTTTTCCGTTCCTCGTGATTGGTAAAAATCCAGGCAAACGATCGGAATGAAATTCAATTTGGCGGTCCAGAGGCAAAGTTACTGCTAGCTAGGCTGCACACGGCTCATAAGCTTCCACACTTGCTATCTGCAATCTACTTCTCGCAGAAGTATGTTGATGCTAACGTTAACATGGGGCTTGTTAAAATGTCACTGACATTCGACTGTTTCATCGATGGTATTGTTTCATTGCAAATTAGAATCTGAACATTTTCTCTCCTCTAATGCTCCGGTGCATTCACCTTGAAGTGCACTAGTTGGGGTCATTTAAAGGGGCGTTTACCTGTTTCAACATGACGGCCTCTATCATCCAATCAAAATGGCGCTTTTCGCCAACTGCAGCCCCAACGGGAAATGAACGGCGAAAAAAAACGACAATATGTGTTTAGTTTTATCGGCGAGCCATATGCAATCATCAAAAGAGCCATACATGCCTCGCGAGCCATAGGTTCCCGACCCCTGCAATAGACCAAATGCTTCTAGAGCTGTGCGGGGAGGGGTCCATAGGGGGCAAGAGAATGAGGGGAAATTTCACTGTCCTGCATCGTTCATTGGCCTCGTGTGAGTGAAAAAAAGATACGAAAAAAAAAATCAATCTAACCACCAAACCGTTTTATGATGCCATAGATATGGGATACAAAGCACTTTACAGACCATTTCACACAAAACAATAATAAAACAACATAAAACAGTGACAATAATACAACTCTAAGGTAATGTCTCAGTGTACGTGCCTTTTGGATAATCACTTTATTTATTGAAAAAGGATTGGCTTGTCATTGTCAAGGGTTGAGACAATCCTTTCTTGATCTCCAGATGGGACATTTGAGCTTTGTCAACTAGGCAATGCATCACAGACATAAGATTAGTTTTTAAAAATGGATAATAACGTAAGAGGAAATGTGTTTTAGAGTACAATGGCCTTTCTTTAAGTTTAGTTTTTGTTTGTCTGTCTAGGTTAAAATGCAAGGTGATTTCTCAGCTCAAATGACAGAAATCCAAAGGCTGAAAGGTAAGTCTAGCAAATGGCACAACCATACGTATACAATAGAAGACCCGAATATCCTGATTATGCCAGGTACCAGATACTATGAATTAATAACTTAAATGTATTGTATTCCTGTGTGGATAGAGCAACTGAATGATTTGAAGCAGGAATTTATGAAACAGGAAGATCAGCTCAGAGACGCAAAAAAGAATAGAACCACCTTGGAGAAAAAGCTGGAATATGAAAGGTATGACAATGACCTCTGATGTGTTTTTCTTCTCTGAACTCGCAGTTTTTTGAAACAATTTGTAATACATATTTTCTTCTTTTCCATTCGGCTTTTCACTTCAGGGGTCGCCACAGCAGTGTCCTCCATCTAACCCGGTTTTGTGCATCCTCTTCTCTCACACCAACTACCTTCATGTCCTCTTTGACAACATCCATAAACCTCCTCTTTGGTCTTCCTCTCAGTCTCCTGCCTGGCAGTTCAAGGCTCAGCATCCTTCTCCTGATGTCGTCTCTCTCTCTCCCCTCTGGACATGTCCAAGCCATCTCAGTCTGGCCTCTCTGACTTTCTCTTCAAAGCCTCTAATATGAGTTGTCCCTCTGATATACTCCTTCCTGATCCGATCCAACCTGGTCACTCCTACAGAAAACCTCAACATCTTCATCTCTGCTACCTCCGGCTCAGCTTCCTGCCTTTTCTTCAGTGGCACTGTCTCCAGTCCAAACATCATGGCTGGTCTCACTACCGTTTTACACACCTTTCCTTTTATCCTAGCTGAAACCCTTCTATCACACATCACACCTGACATTTTTCTCCGCCCGTTCCCTGCCTGCCTGGACACGCTTCTTCACCTCTTTTCCACACTCTATTGCTCTGGACAATTGACCCCAAGTCCTTAAAATCCTCCACCTTCTTTATCTCTTCTCCCTGTTGCATCACTCTTGTACTTGGATCCCTCTCATTCACACACATATATTCTGTCTTCCTCTGACTGATCTTCATTCCTCTCCGTTCCAGGGCATACCTCCACCTCTCTAGTTTCTCCCCCACCTGTGCCCCGCTCTCGCTGTAGATCACAATGTCATATGCAAACATCATGGTCCAAGGAGATTTTTCTCTAACATCGTCTGTAAGCCTGTCCATCACCATAGCGAAAAATAATTTGTAATGCACATATAGAAAGTGAAAAGCAATGATGCCATGAAGCAGTGTTTAGATTCCTCCAATGTCCCCACTATAATGTGAAATGATTGTGAATTTCATATCATGAAGCAGCTTTCTCATTTATAAACCACCCTAATCCGTTTGAAGTTTTATTAATTGCTGTTATTTTGAGTCATGTGTAATCCTTGATTGACACTTGCATGTAATATGTATTTCCCAGTTTACAGTGCGGGCAACAGATTGCACAGCTAAAAATTGAGTATGAAGAATCAAAGAAGACTCTAGAAGAGGAAGTTGTAAAGCTAAGACGGGTTAGTATTTGCTCATTAATCTGCTTTTTGTGTGCAGTGTAATGCATTTGTTTGTATTGTTTGTTAAATCTTGTTTAAATCATAATGTCCAATTATGTCTGTCTTCTGGCAACTTTTTAGAATGCACTTGACAGCCAAAAGGGTGCCATGGCTGGAAGACATGCTGAGGGAGGTCTGGGTCTGGCTCTGGTTGAAGAGCGCCATACTGTGGCAACTCACAGACGCGACAGTCCAGATTTAAAAGGTACACGCTGCTGATAATCATGCGTAAAAACTATACACTAGACTACAACCAGTCAAAATGTATTAATAATTTAAGATAAGATAAGATTTTTCTGCACCATCTTTGTTGTATGAAGCAGTTCTACATTAAAAAGAAGAGGATCAAAGTGTCCTTGGAAGTCATGGTGAAAATGTGCACATGTCTGTTACAAGCTAAATTTTGAAAGCTGTAGCATTTTGAAGTCTGTAGCATCCATTGACAGGAAGAGATTATCTCATCTCCTGTCTCACATAATCCGCTTCAATTCGAAATCACGACTCACAGTTCTATGTACGCACCGGTGCCCTGCGCTGACGCTCCTTTCTTCTTGCCATCGGCTCCTCAAGCCATGTAACCTTCCAGCCACAGACCAACAGCACCAAACTCTCCGCTGAACAAAGCGGAGCTGTGAAATGTGATACAAGCGCAAAAAGACACAAGCGCCCCTGAGTTTTCCAACAATGACAATCAAATGGCACTCGCATTCCTTCGAATTAAAAACAGTGCTGGTATACCCATGATGCCGAAAAATAGCAACTGCCAAGCACAGTCTCCTCCTTGATGAATGTCGTGGCCAAAAAATTGTGAAAAACAATACACATCCGGTCTACACGACCCAACAACAACACAAAGAAACAAAACAAACAAAAAACAAACATAAAAAACACCCACAAAAAAAAGCAAGGCTCATGAGACCACTTGTCGACGGCTGCCTACTCAAATGCCATCTTGGACTTCAACTGGACTACTTTCCTTTGTGCTTGTCATGATATTGCTCGCGTATGTCCAAACATTTTGCTGGGTATTAGCAGTGTCTGAAACTCATGACAAAAAGTTAGTGGACACCCAGGCAGACAACTCTGAAAAGTTGCCAGCCCGGCCATAAAGTTGCCTGCCCGATTTTTCACAACTTAAAACACATGAAGACGTCTAATCGCCCCAAAAAAAATAAAAACATTGAGGCGAAGTATAAATGTTTTTTAATTAAGGAAGTACCAACCAAATGCTCCCTTGCCTAATTTATGGTAAATATCCCTTGCTGAAGATTTTGCTCCAGTTGTCGTTTGTCGTCATGGTGCACAATGCAACGTTTGCGTTGTGTTGTCTGCTCAAAGCTAATCAGCGTGTAATCAGAAGCCTGCTTCGGACTACACCCTGACTGAAAAGTGTACTTCAGAGTTTTGAAAGCCGCTGAGAAAGAGGAGTCCGCGTGGCTCGTAGCGTTTTGTTTGAGGCTTTTGCTTTATTGAATAAAACAAACGTTTGATTTGAAAAAAAATACTTTTTTTCTTGAAGAAGTTGTCGGCCATCCGGCCCGACGTAGAAGTTGCACGCCCCGGGCCACCGGGCAGATGCTATTTCACACACTTGTATTAGTCATTTATGTGCTGTAGAATCCATTTCATGGTATAGGTCAAGTCAGCTTTATTACCAAATAGGCATATACAGTGAGACCTCAACTTACGAACTTAATTGGTTCCCAGACAGAGTGTGTAAGGCGAAAAGTGTGTATCTAAAAAAAAATTCCCATAGGAAACCATTAAAATGGCAATAATCCGTTCCCGGGTTTCCATAAAATATACTTTTCAACTAAATAAGTCTTAAATCTACACACAACATACCTTATTCTATGTATAATAAATGTGCTATTATATTGTAATGAAAGAAATACACTGCATTGTATCATACAGTCACTTTATTTACATTTGTGATGGTCATTGTGTGATGGCTTGATGGAATGGCGTTGGAGGTTGACGGTCAAAGGGAATTGCTGTTTGGAAAGAGAGGCGCATTACATGAGGACTGTAATTAAAGAAATAAACTGTGCTGTAAAATAAAATTTTATTTCCCATTTTGATGATCATTGATGGCTTATGGAAGGACCTTCCATAAGGACTGTTGGTAACTTAACCTCTGGTGCTGTTCGGTCGTGTGCTTCCGCCGAAGATCACTCGGCCAGCCGTGGTGGATGTGTATTATGAAAATAGTGCTTATTATAAGGTTTAATTTTCATAAATTTGACGTTTGTAAGACAAAAAGTTTGTAAGTTGAGGTGTTTGTAAGTTGAGGTCTCACTGTACAACATACAGCACAGACGAAATGTCTTTCCTTTCAACTATAGTGCAAACGTGTGCATCGAAAACGTACATAGCTAAAAATAGCAAAACCAGCTTTTCAGATCAAAGTGCTACAACTATTTGTGTTTGTAAAAAATTGACTGGAGTTGAAATTGGCCTCACGTCCCATGTTTTGCTTATGCTGTCTCAAATGTCGAGTTTATTGTCTTTACTGACACAAACTGGCATTTTCTGTTTTCATTGACAGATGTAATGGGAAAGCCAGGCAGTGACGCTGGCATGCCTGGTATTGAAGACAGCGAGGTGGGAAAACTCGATGAAGTGCAATTTGGTAAGGAATTGAGTACAGTGAACCCTCGTTTATCGCGGGAGATACGTTCCAAAAATAGCCCCCAATAGGCTAAGTTCCGCGAAGTACAATGTAGTCAGCTTTTGTATTTATTATTTTATTTTTTACACAAAAACTGTACATACTGCAGAATGAAACAAAAAAATAAAACCTCTTTATTAATAGTTTAAAGAACGGTGTTGTAAAACAATATTTTGCTGCTGCGCCTATTCGTCCTGACTCCGCTGCGCCGTAACGTCTATCTACTGAAGGAGTCTTTCTTCGAGAGAAGAACATTGTTATAGATAGTTGTTGGCACTCTCTTTTTTAGCAAGATTTTTATAAACCGACATGGCCCGATTTCTAGTCGCAGAATATGCTCCATGATCTGTTCAAAGCCAATGTGTTTGATTTCATTCTGCTTTGTTTGCAGTGTTGTTTCTTTTACTGTTTGTTTGCACATTTGCATACCATTAATAAAAAATAAATTTAAAAAAAAATATGAAAGTTTTTTTTTTCCTGAAAAAATATCTGCGATGCATTGAAGCCACGATAAGTGAACCGCGAAGTAGCGAGGATCACTGTAGTTGGTTGATCTGTGAAGATATTCTCGAAAATAAATATCAATCCAAAAAAAAGACAGAACACTGAGTATATTTTTCGGATTATCTTGCCTGTACAGTGTTGTTATGCACTTCAAAACGTCAATTTTATGTCTAAAATGTATAATCTTTTGTTCAATTTTATTTCTGTCTTTTTCAACAGAATTGAAGAAGCCGGCCATCACTCTGAAGCGTAACGAAGCCCCTGATGTGGTTCTGGGAGCTGGTGCTGGACCGGGAGTTGGGGCAGCTGATGGCCCAGGGGCACAAGGCTTATCACTTGACCAACCCCGGCTCCAGCAAGACAGAGGGGAAGACCAGGCAGCTGTGATTGCTGCCCCAGGTGTCATCAACCTAGCAGACAAACCAATAATATTTGAAGAAGACAATAAGTCAGATATCAAGGCAGATGAACTGGGTGAACAGCAAAAACAACTTCGAGGTAACGTTTGCACTGCAACCATTCTCTGGGCCACGCCCTTGCGCCACTTAAGCATTTTGATAGCCGCTAGCGCAACTTTGTAACTCCACTGCGCCAGCATCAGCGCAAGTCCATTACGATTAGTACATGATCTGCTACATGATCTGCGCATCATATGTTATACTGCTATTAAAATAGCGAAAGAAACAAATTTAGTTAAACAGCAATTTAAAGTATTCGCTTTCCTTAATAGGTTTTAACTTTCGTCGCCTGCCATCTTGCCTTACTGATATCAAGCCATAATCACCATGGATTTAATTTGGCGCGTTCCAAAGTCGTGGTAGATGCTATCTCAGGCTTTTCCGTGATCTGCCGGAAGCTGCCGGAAGGGCTAATTGAATATTCATTTATCCATGGTGCATTGCATTATTTACGTCGAACATGGCGGATGTTTGCAATATGTTATGTGTTAGAACAGGAATAAAACTCCAAAAAACATTAAAAACAAGCAGCAAACAAACATTCTACTACTACACCATTGTATTTTGTTTTTCTACTTTCATTCCTTTCCTAATTTTGCTGCTGTGAGACTAATAAAGGCAAATCCAATCCAATCCAACCATTTCATTAAAATTTAGTGGCTAATGGGAATGATTTCAGAGCTGTTGCATCATATTGGAAATTTTCAAAGCAAAGGAATTTGTTTAAGTAGACACTAGTAAGAAATATTGTCCTGAGTTGGTTGTCTTTGTCTTTTCTGTAATACTGAATCAAAATCAAAATAGCACAGGATTGATTGTGTAGTAATGAAAGAAATTTGAAAATGTTTGTTTATTTTAGGTATGAATACATTCTTTGACTTGAATTAAATTTGTTGGTTGATATACTAGATAGTATAGATTTTACTCAAATAATGATTTTTCATTTGCAATTTAGAAATACCATGCTCCAATGAATGTATTATGGTTGATTTTCGACGGTTTTGTATACTTTTGTGTACCGTATACTTTCGACTGTTTTGTATACTTTGTATACTAACAGCAATCTAGTTAAGTGGGGCCCCATCAATTTTAGAATTTGACCCCTTGTCCCACTTTTTTTTTTTTTAATTTCCCGGATGCATCCCAGCATTCTACTGTTGGAATACTGTTGGTATTTGGAGGGGGAAAAACATGTATGTGCATGTGTAGGGACACTCTTATTTGTAACGGGTTCGGAGTCATTCCTGCAATCACATAGCCATATGAGGTAAATCTATTTCCTGTCCTTGTCAGCACCAGATGTTAAAGGTGCAGGTGAACGCTTGAAGGGGATTCCATTGCCTGCCAACCCTGCCCAAGTACCCAACCCCATCCAACCACACCACAAAGAACAAGTTCCAGCTGGGGCACTCCGTCATCACCAAAGTGAGTATAACCTGAGACATTTCTTAATAAAATAATTGGTTTTGATTGGATGCTCTAAGATAACCTTGCAAGTACAACATGATTATCGGATAATGGTACACCTGTGATGGTTATCTTTGTACACTGCTGGCCTATGTCTGTCAGGTATGTAAATACAAAGATGCCCATTGATGTTTGAATTTCTCTAATACTGGTACTCTATTACGACAGTACAGTACATTTTGATACTTTAGGGGGGGCTCATGTATTTACATTGTCTGTCTTGAGCTGATCACATTAAATAATCACAACATTTATTGCACGTTTATTGTACTCTCGATTTTAACCTGTTGGTTAATTTCCAATTATTTTAAATATTATGTCATGGAAGTTAACATATTCCCAGCGGATATAAACTCATGAGCACAAGGATAAGAGAGAAGAAACCTTTTCATTGTCCATCATCATGATGGATTCATGGATTCAAAGTTCAAGTGAAGATTCTTAGCCCTTCAGCCTTCAGGATCACATTGAGGTTACAGGATTTGAAGATGGGACACATGGCACTTCCTGGAAGATTTTTTTTTGCGCTGCCTGGCTTCTGCTCCGTAACCAGTTTCCTCCTTTCACATTTTGTAAAAGTATTTTCTACTGCCTGTTGTCAGTTTCCTGATAACAACCTTCCCATCGTCTGTTTTTTCCTGCCATTCTTCTGCATCTATCTCTATATTTGCATCCATTTCCCCATGATACACCAGTAAATGCTGTTTAATTAAGGCAGCGTATTGGCAAGAGTATCTCCAAATATTGCCCATCTTGCTAAACTATCCTCTTCTAGTCGTTTCAGTCAGCTAATGAGGGTAGTTTATGGCTTAGATGTGTTTTCGCTGAAAAAATGACTGCTGTCACCTGGCATGTTTAAATCCCCAAGATCCAGAACAAGAATGTCGGACAGAATCACATTTTATCATATACCATATCGTTTGTATTTATCATCTGTAATAGTGGTATTTTGTTCAATCACTAAAAGAAAAAAGCCCTATTGCCTTTGGCTCTGCATTACTTTTCAGGCATGAAATTGTATTGCAAGTAGATGATGATGATTAAGATCTACTTGCATACCTACTGGTATATACTTTAATAAAAGTACTGTATGTCTGAAAAAGGGTGGCACAGCCGATTGGTTAGGGGTGTCAACCTCAGGTCTTGGAGGGCCGCTGTCCTGCATGTTTTCCAAGTCTCCCTGCTGCAACACCCCTGATCCAAAGGGTCATATATTCATCACATCGAGCTGGCGGAAGTGATCATTTGAATCAGGTGTGTTGAAACAGGGAGACTTGGAAGACAAGCAGACAGCTGCCCTCAAAGACCGTAGTTTGATACCTGTGGGTTATGTTGACTAACCTCGTATTAAAGAACAGGGTTCGAATTTCGACTTCAGCCTTTTTGTGTGGAGGTGGCATGTTCTTCCATGGTTCGACACAGCCTTTCAGTGAAAACAAACAAAGTCAAGTAAACATGCCTCATGTTTGATTCGGTAAAGTGAAAATGGTGGACTGTATCAAACAAAAGCAGATCTCAAGTAGAAAAAAAACCTAAATCTCAGTTATGCTTCTTTGATTAGCCACTATTTATCCTTTCATTGCACTTTGTGCTTCATCCCTGAACCCTTCAAGCCTTTACTATGCAATATTTCAACCACTCCTTCTGTCCCTTCATTTGCCTTCATTTCTCTCCCTTCCTGATGAGGCCCCCTTCTCTGCCTCCTGCAGGCCGGTTCTTTGACGAGATCGAGTCCCCAGTAGATCCGCAACATGGCTCTAAGCTAGCGGACTACAATGGGGACGATGGCAATGTGGGTGAGTATGAAGCCGACAAGCAGGCTGAGCTGGCCTACAATGAGGAAGAGGATGGTGATGGTGGGGAGGAAGACGTTCAAGGTGAGCCAGGCAGGGGGCCTGGACTGCTTGTCCAGATGTGTATTCACCATTCCTCACTTGCCCTCCCATACCTTCACCCCACTGCTCTTCTGCTGCCAACCCTCCCTTCCGCATTTTCCCCAGCAGTTTCTACTTAGAGTAGCTCACATTGCCATGAATTTGGTCCTTGAATCCATCATTGGTGCAGAACATTGTGTTTTTGGGCTCAGAGACGAACTGCAATGCATGCAGTCCAGATTGAGTTGACAAAAGGCACAGGAATGATCTCAACACATTTTCCTTGACAGAGGAGAACCAGGATTTGGGAAATGTCCCTGTCCGTGCTTCATTTTTAGCTATCCCACCTGTCTGAACTGACACACGTCGAGCTAAAAATCGCTCAGTTGTGTTTAACAATGTGATGGAGAATAAGAAGTTACCATGTTTAAAAGTGTCGTGCGTGGTTGGCCAACTAAACAATAGGCCCTTAGTCAAAGCCCAGATGGCCACTGTAAATCTGAGTGACACAGACATGGCAAGGTGAACTGTCGGCTTCATCTAGGAGGTCCGGCCTTGCACATAATTTAGGGCTTGGGATACTCCTTTATCACCGAAGTTATTTACGGCTTGAACATCCTCCACAAACGCCAGGTTACAAACTTATCAGTTCATGGAAAAGACAACCAATTAAAATATCTATGTTTTACTGCTTGCAGCTGTTGGTCCTCAGAACGTCCAGAGGCGTGGTATTCTAATCAAGAAAACTATGCTTTACTAATGTATCACTTTAATTTACATATACTCTCAATAAATAGCTTGGCAGAGGGGCGCAGAATTCAGACGTATGTCATTGATGACTGCGTCTCCTGCCGGCAGTGGGGACGATCATTCTGGTTCCGGGTCTCTGTCCACGGTGTCTGACTGTCATATCGCTGACACAATGTCTATGTGGTCTCCATGAAATGTTAACATTCACACCATTTGCATAGTTTGGTGTCATTTAGTTGGGGGGGTGCCGCTTTTTTGGAACCAATGTCTGTGGTTGTTTTCATATAATTTAGATCCATTGTATGTAATTCTCATGCTGACTAATTTGTCAATGGTGAACCATGCTGACTAATTTGACAGTGTTTAACATTCTTTTAATATGAACTCCAACATAATTACACAATTGAAGTGGTCGAGTCCACAAATGCCTACTTCAAACATTTCTAATTACTTTTGCATTTTTTCCCCCCCAGATGATGATGACCGAGACATGCAAGGGGGTCGGGCTGTGGATTATGGAAAGCGACATCAAGCCATCGACATTCTCTGAGGGTGAATTTTGTACAGTAAAGTTCCATCCAAACATCCTGACTTTCTTATTTGGACATCAGAATCATTCAGAATTCACATCTTGACACCTTAGTGTCAGATCACCTCCGCAAACAGATTACAGGTACTACTGATACATTTGAATAATGTTACCTAACAATATATGCCCAAACAATAAACACTGCTTAATCAGTTGATGTGTGAATTGGTCATGGTTAGCCTAGGACAATTTACAGTAATTGGTCTAAATGGTGACAGCTATTTTGCTGTTGGACCGAGTGCCTCTGTTCATAGCGGAATAGTTTAAAATAGCGACTTTGTTTGTTTGTTTGTTTGTTTGTTTTTTGTTTTGCTGTACTCGGATGTTTCTCAAAAATTTGGACAACCACAATTTTTGGACACTTGCAAAAAAGACGTTTGTTTTCAGTTATGACATTTGTTTTCATTTACAGTGATGGAAAAGCATTTGAAATACCAAGGACTTTGCTTACAGTCTATTAAATATGTTTTTGTGAACACACATCAAGTGGTCCTCATTGTCATTTGTAAATAATCTTACTAGTGACTTTTACTCTTGATGGTGACAAGCAAACCGTATTTTAATACTTCGAGCTATGCTGTTATTGCACCTTGAGTGACATGTGAAAGTCTTCATGTTTTTTTCCTGTAATTTAACTACAAGTGCTTAATATGCATAATTACTGTACGGGTCCTTTGTTATGTGGAATCGAACAGGGTAATTGTTTGGGTCAAAATGTGCTAATTTGTGTTGGCCGTTGAAATTTTGAAAAACTCCACCCGTTTGCTAAATTTTGATGATAAATGCGCTCTCATTGGATCCGCTGCTGACTAGTTGGCTGGTGTTTGAGAGGTAAGGGGGCGTGTCTGTGTCCATACGGGTATTTACCTCGCCGAGCCTGAGCAGAGGCGGGAAATGGCGTCTGTTAGCAATGGTGTGTCCTTTGAAAACGGCTATTGAGTAGATCAAAAAATTTAGCTCAGCACACGAAAATTCACTGGCTTTGTTGTGATGGCATTTGGGTCCTGAGCGCAATTTTCAGACAACGCCGTGATGTAAGTAGCCATCTGCTCATTTTCCTCCTGTTTTATGTTATGTTGGCTGACGACAAGCTAAATATTTTTCTTTCCTGCCTGTACACATCTGCTAGCCTGAAGCAGTTACCCCCTCCATGGAAATTAAGCTGGCGCTATGCTAATTGTGCTAAGTAACGTAGCTTCGGGAAAGCTAACTTTGGCCTTACATGTGTACAGCTTATTTTGGCCACCGTAACAATATTTCAACGCCCCTGGCTTGAGTGCAAGTGCATCAAATAACATTCAACTCGACGTATCGGTGAATAGTTTGTCCCGAACCGCAATTGTCCCTTATACATTTCTGTGGGGAAAGCGAGCAGATGTATTCCACGACTGGACCGAGGCTCGTTGGTTAGCCAACGATTTGGCATATTTACCATTCATGTTTTTGGTTATAAAATAATGCGTGTTTTATCTACCTGTAGTGTAGAATAAAGCGTGGCCGTTTGTTGAAACGCTAAATCACGCGCAACAGCAATACTTTGCTCGGTGTTACCAGTAGCAACGAGTATTATTGACAGTCCCGACCACGATTGTCAGTCACACTTTCAAACCAACGGCATGGCAGTTGACAAAAGGAGCATATAAACCGTTTTCACGTGTCATTCACTGCTGATTGTTTAAATGGCATGGTTGGCGTTATTTCTTGGATCTCGCAATGCCGCTTTGATTTCCCAGAGCCAAAACTTGGTTCCATAAGCTTGTTTTGCTTCAGGGTCTGCTTTTAAGTCATCACCTCGTCCTACTGTATATGTCAACGCTGATAAATTGGTCTCCACTTCAAAGCAGAGTTAACACGTTGCGCTGAAGAACCCGGATCCCCGTGACGATTTTCGTCATTAAATGTACATCTGATAGAAGGTGACAGCAGTAAGTTAGGTAGCTGCAAACTGAATTCGAGTGAAAATTGAATGTGGGTGGGGATTATGTGGTTTGTCTGTGCATACGTTTCAGTTGCACTCATTACGTGCCAGGTTCGAATTGGGAGCCCAGACAGTTAGTCTCCCTCGATGTCCCCGTGCCCAATGGTTGCTCGTCAGCTCTGTTTGAGCAGGAATTCTTATTTCCCGCTCGCTTGTTTGCCCCCATCTTTAGCGATGAGGCTCACACGTCAGAATATCCAAGATTGATAGCTACTGGTTTCATGTTTTTTACGTGACATATCGAACCTTGGTAGGCATAGTTAATTTTGTAAAAGCTGCCAATCAAACTTTTTTTCTGTTAAAAATGTATTAATAATTGACAATGTTTGGGCCAAATTTATATCAATTCGTGTCTTCATTATTTAGTTCATGCGATGTGCATTGTTTGTAATGTCCACACATTACATGCATTTTCAAACAAAATATGCTGGGAATAAGGAGATTCTTCTTACTGTCAGATGTCAATCAGCCTTTGCCACTTATACGAATGAAGGGCTTAATAAAGCAGTAGATTGTTTTTTTTTAACAATGATCTCTTTGAAATACTTGATGTACTTTCACTGGATATGTCCGGGCACATTTTCATTCTGCTCCTGTTATGCAAGCACAAGAGGCTGGGCTTTCCATACAACTTGTGTTCTGTCTTCGGTTTTCTAAATACATCAGCCGAAAAAAATATAGGTTAAAATTGTTGTGAGCAAATGTGTGTTTCCTTAAGTCACAATTTCAATGCGGAATACTGTGTTCAGTAATGTGTTCAGTAAAAAATTCAAATAATTTACCAATCCATGCAAAAAGCATATGAATGTGTACAGTGGAAGATCAATTGTGGTGTGTGTTTAGTGTACAACTGAAAGTTAAGCCAGCTGGTGCTGCCGTGATGTAAGTGAAATGGGATGTTGAATACATCCAGATGTTTGCAGCAAGGCGAACCAGTCCTAAAAAAGTATACACAGATACGCCCTCCATGTCTTAGCTATTTTAAATGTCAAATAACTGTTAAGCGAATTTTAAAAGTAGTGTTTGTTTTAGCTGTTACTTACAGTAACATAATAGTATAGCAGACACTTTGAAACGTGATTTAGTAGCTCTGTCTCCCTGCATATTAAAATGAATAAATACAATAAATCAATACACTCAAGGACAGCATACAATCAAAACCAAAAACTCCACAATTGATGATACAAATCATGTAAATTATTGACTAATATTACAATTTTTATAATTCGGTTTTGCTGTTTCTCTATCTTACCTTTTTTTGCATTTGTTGTTTGTTTTATTTAGGATGTGTTTTTTTCTTTCTGAAAAGTTTTACATGTGATTGCCAACAACGATGAGGTTGAGAATGCGTAAGGCATCTCAGCTGCCAATCACCAGTCTAGTGACTCGTCCATCTCGAACCAAGAGAGGGCATTCAGAAGTAGAAGAGGACACTCCTACCAGTGGCAGGGGCTTGTTCTCGACTATCAAAAAGTTCATCAGAGGAAATGCTGTTAAGGTAACTTGGACATAGGTCCTTCATATCAAAGTATTCAGTTAATCAAAACAACTTTTCCAATAATCTCACCCGTAGTTACCTGACAAGACGATACATTGCTTTTTAAGGGGTGCCACAATTATTCATGTCTCTGTGATGAGTACTCTCACTAATTCATGCGCTTTCCCCGAGGATTTTCCTGCAATACAGCTTCCATGTTTAGAATTACTTTATCGACAACATTAGCATGAACAAGTTATTAACTGTGATGAATTAAGTGCAAGTGTTATTAGATGTGATTTAGACTGAGAAGAGTTATAATTGAAAAAAAAATCTAATTTAATAATGATTCATCTTTTCTAATTTACAACGGATTATTTTCTTAGACAGTGGCTTGTTTAGGTGTTCAATTACCTTAGATGTTTCGGTGTATACTTCCGCCTTCGTCAGAGTGTCCCAGATGTTGTTGTGACATGCTTTTTTCAGCTGATGTTACTATGAGGACGTGACCTACCTGTCAGATCAGGAAAAAAAGGCGCGTCACAACAACATCCGTGACACTCTGGCGAAGGGAAATGCCGAAACATGTAAGGTAATTAAACACCTAAAAAAGCCACTGTAAGAAAAGAATATGTTGTAAATTAGATAACAAGTAGACAGTAAGAACTTAACACAACTATCTCGTCTTTTCTGTTTTGTAGTATGACACAAATTTGAAATCAGCCTTTGTTGATATGTTAAGGTGCAGCAGGAAAGCCCGGCCAAGAAGGCCTGTCTCCACTGTGATGTGGACAACAACCTGATCACCTCAACTCCAGACACAAACACTGCCCTGAGGGTTGGCAGAAAAGGCTCTGTCAACGGATGTGAGTAACACAACGAAAAGTTGTTTTAGTTTTTTGTTTTTTACAAGACAACCAATTGTACTTAATTCAATGTTGTCCGAATCATACGAATTACTTTGCAGTGGTGACCAATCATGACAGGAGTAAGGAGAAGCCGAACGGCAATCTGGAGGAGACGACAACTGCAGAAGTGCCCACAAGCCCCCCTAGGACAACGCTTCTTGGAACAATCTTCTCTCCTGTTTTCAACTTCTTCTCACCAGCTAAAAATGGTATGCCTTTACAGCACAGGTCCCCAAACCTCGTTCCGCCAACCAGCACCGGTCCGTGGGTAATTTAATGCTGGGTCGCACAGAAAGTCTAAACTTACATTACTCGTGTAGTCGTTACTTCAGCCTCTGACAGTCATTTTATTTTCAAAAATTACCAGACCCTCTGTAACATCCGTCTGCAGTGTGTCGCACTAGACGCAGATGAAGGCACCTTTTCATTCGCATGATAAGTTCCAACTGAAATGAAACCTGTGAGCTTGCAAATTGAGTAAAAAAAAGATCTTTGGGAAGGGCAAAAGGCTTATCCAGAAGACAGAAGATTAGCCTACGACTTTCCAAAAAAACGGCTCATCATCACATACAGTACCAGGAGTCCTACTTAAAACACAGGTTTATCTCACGCACCAGGTTCACTCTACATAACATTTGGTGATGGTCATATTTATCATGCATGTTGCATTTGCGGCATATCTTATTTTGATGGCACCTTTAAATGTTACCGTGCCAAACTGAGTGTTGCAGCCAAAGTATGTAATTATTCATGTTTATTTATATGTTTTGAAACCATTTTTACGCAGGTTATATCATGTTATTGTATGTACCCATCACACCTTCAAGGCCGGTCCCTGAAAATATTGTCTCACATTTAACCTGTCCGTGGGCCAAAAATGGTTGGGGACCATTGCTTGACAGGCTTGTCACTGGAAATCATTTTAGCCAATGTGGCTAAATAGTACATAATAATCTAATTAATCAATTTTCCTGTCCGCTTATCCTCACAAGGGTAGCGGAGTGTCCTTCAGCCGTCTTCGGGTAGAAGGCGAGGGCCACCCTAAACCGTTTGCCAGCCAATCGTAGGGCACACAGAGGAGAACAAACATCCACACTCACACTTTGGACAGCTTGCCATGCATGTTTTTGGAATGTGGGAGGAAACCACACAGAGAGGCCGCAGCTGGAATTGATCTGCACTGGGAGTTGGATGCGCTAACCACGAGACCACTTATGTGGCCACCGTGTCACCTGTTTCATTGCTCTCTTGCAAAGTGAGCCTCTCATGTGTGCACTTGGCAGAGACATTGTAGCCCAAATACCACTAAACGTTTCAGGGGACATGTGGGGTTTCGGTGATCTCATTCGGTCTTGCTGGGGGCGGCTGACATGCAATTATGAACGCAGGAAAAATCCCAATATGTCTGTACACAGGTAAGTTATTCAGCAATTGTTTCACATGGCTTTCAATTATCAATAAAAGTATAAATCGTCCATCCGTCAAGCTCTCTTTCTAATCTGTAAATGTATGCATATGTACATTATGATTACCAGTGATTTCTCGAAACACAAACTCAATTCCAATCTTCTTCTTTTCCTTTCGTTGTACTAAAGGCGGAAGTAGTCGCCGAAACATCTCAGGTATTTGAACACCTACAATACACTGTCAGTAAGTAAGGAATCTGCTTAACATTACCTTCTTCTTTTCCTTTCGGCTTTTCCCTTCAAGGGGTCGCCACAGCAAATCAGTATCATCCATCTTTAGAGGTTTGATCCGTATGTTTGTTTTGGTCAATCTTTTACGTCGGATGCCCTTCTTGGCACAACCCTCTGTATTTATCTGGGCTTGGGACCGGCACAAGAAGACTTATGTCCCTTTGTGGCTACAAAACAAGCAACTCACACAGTAAAAGGCTCCCGATCACAAAATGGTCATCGGCACAGAAACATTCAAAAAAGCAAAAACTATACTCACCATTTCACTCAATTCCAATCAAGTTGAGAAAAATTAAAGATGAAAACAGAATACAATGACCCCCATGCCACGGATGCCCAAACATTTTGGACGGAAGATCGACTTATCGATCGACCCGTTACCGCACGCACACTTGCACACACATGCTATGATGAGCGACAGCCTGACAGAGGCATGCAACGCCCTTTTGCAGCCTAGCCTGTTAAATATCATAGCTCACACGTACCATTTTACAGTGCTTCTATCCCACGTCTGTGCAGCCTCATCTGGGTCGGACTCTCCAGACCAGGCATTGGAAGCTGAGGAAATAGTTAAGCAGTTGGAAATTGAACAAACGGTGGACGCACCCACCAGCACAGCCACATCTATACAGGAACAATATACCAACACTAACTTCCACTCAAGTGTATCCCAGCTGCCACCTTTGCGACCTCCTCACATCTCTGATGGATACCACACAGCAGAGCTGGGAGAGGCAGATACTGACCTTCCACCCCTCACTGGTAGGTCACATGTAAAGTGCATTGATGAAAACAATTCATTATTAGTGTTCATTTTACGACAAGAGTTCCAGAGTTATTCAGTGGATGTTTTTGTGTGCTCATACCCCGTTTTTAAAAATTAGTAATTTATGACTTTTGCTCTGATCACAGCTCCAGGCTCCAGTCCTTGTATGGCATACATGAATAGTCCTCCTGCTGCAGTACCGCCTGAAACATCCTATGAAGAAGACTGGGAGGTCTTTGACCCGTGAGTGCAAGTCATAGTTGTTGATGGAGCTCCAGCAGTCTGAACAGGCTTTCGATACAAATCATCAGGATTCAATTTGGTTGAGTTTATGAAAGAACGGTTCAGTGTGCCAGGGAGGAGTCTATAGTCTTTTTGGATTGGATTGGATTGGATATGCCTTTATTAGTCTCACAGTGGAGAAATTTACATTTCACAGCAGCAAAGTGATGAAAGATTTTTGATTATAACAAATAAGATCTAATCATGATTTATAACATATTTCTCTCAATATACGTAGTTCCTCTTAAGATCTATCAATTGAAATGCAAAAAGTGACTTCACAATTGTTTTAAAATATGGTATTATATGTTAAGATATTGTTTTAGAATGAAGAAAAACAGTTTTTAAATATTCTTTAACAACAGCTTTTGATGTCTTGAAATAAAAGCTTGAACTGATTAATGTGCCTCATAGATTTTCAATATTTGGCATGCCCCTCAATAATCTTCCAACCAAAAGGGCAGACAAGTACAAAGAGGAAGAATAGCGCATGCTACAAAGCAAATGCTTTCACACTACATAACTTAATTGAGTGGATCCAGCAGTTGTCACCAATCAGGTCTCCTGTCACCCCGAGATAATTATTATTGTGGCTTACCCATGTCCAGTGATCTTCTGTCAGCAGAACAAGCTTTGCGTTGGCCAGCTTCTCTACCCTCATTGCCTTTCTTTTCTGTAAAATTTGTCAGCTCTAATGACAACAGTTGCCCTTGAAGGTTTTCTATATGATGGAGCGTGTGTAGCTCTTTGTATGAGATTTTGAGGCCCCTGTGTTTATGGGAAAACAGTCTCCATCAACACATGTAGTAGTATTCAACGGACTTGTTGTCCTTATTTGATCAAGTCGGAGTCCGGACTCTGCCATTGTCGTGGTCTGACCGCTGTTTCTTTCCACTGTTTCTAGCGTCCTCGCTAATGTTTGCCAAAATATGTTTTGCCCGAAGTTGGTACTTGTAGTTGGTTGTGCTTTGATTGAACAATTTATCACACCATAAAGGACAGCCAACTTTGGTTATAACCATACTTCCATTATGCACTATATTTTTAAGCGCACATAACACCAGACCCAGAAGAGGAAAGGCGGGGTGGGACTGGCGGTTATCTGGTGAATGGGATGTTCAATTGCCCTTCACTCAGGGCTTCTTGACATTAGCCAAGAAGCCCACTTGCTCCCAAAAAAATGTACATTTGCGGTCTTCCACTTGTAAAGCACTTTGGCCCCCAAACCTTAATTTTTTGGAGGCTCACACTCAATTGTCTTGCCAGATAAATAGTCACACCCACTCATTTTCGCCGCATTACTGAAAAATTGACTCAAAGGTAGAACAGTGTTTTTTTTTTTTTTTTCAGCAACCAAAAAAATTGAATAATTTTTAAGTCATCATAAATATATATAATATCTCTTCAATTTCCATTTGACTTGTATCGGTTGTTTTATGTCAGTTGTTGTGATCAACGGAACTGAGTTTTGTGTCTTTGTCTTTAGGTATTTCTTCATCAAGCATGTCCCTCCATTAACAGAAGAGCAGCTCACTCGGAAACCAGCCCTTCCATTGAAGACTAGAAGCACACCGGAATTCTCTCTGGTCCTTGATCTGGTCAGTTACAGTTAATTAGTCTCCAATGTATCAATGTACAGTGGAACCTCGGTTCTCGACCATAATCCGTTCCAGAACCCTGTTCGAAAAGTGATTAATTCGAACACCGAGATCATTTTTCCCATTACAAATAATATAAATTGTTTTAATCCGTTCCAACACCCTGAATGTTTACCTTTTTAGTATTTTAGTATTTTTATTTTATGCATGAAATTGCACATTGAAATGCTGACCAACACATAAAAAGCAATGTATATCTCAGAAAATGTTAAGCAAGCTGGCAAAGACACAAATAACATAAACATAAATGTAACCCAGGCTAATGGTGTGTTCGCGTTATCGTAATCTTCCGTACGAAAGATTCCGCTAACATGAACGTGTAATAAAAAAAGGATAAAGAAAAGCATTATGAATAGGATTTCGCAGCCTCATTATTTATCGTACTGATCGTAGATTTCGCCATGCTGTATTCCCTAGCCAGATCAGACACTCGCACACTGTCACGTGCGAGTTGACAGCTAGGGCGGGGCCACCGCTCCCAACCTTCGTTAGCTGCTGTCAATCCCCTAATCACGTACTCTGGGACATTTAAACTAGTCGCTGGCACTTCACCAGCGTTGGAGGATACGACGCCGCGCGCCTCGCCCGTATCTTGGGGTTGTTACTTCGCCCGAGGTGTTTTGTGGCCGCGATCGCGTAAGACTATTGCTTGTCGAAATCGTGTGCTTTTGCCCCCACGTGTGCCTTTTTACGAGCTTGTCAGGCTGGACGGACCCCCCCCCCCCCCACCTACTCGCTGTGCTCTTTTTTGTGGTTTTGTTCGTCACGTTCATTCCGGGTCCATGGTATTATGAGACCCGCACCTTTTGTTATAATGAATTCTCTGCCAGCACCTACTTCTCTGCCACCTGGTTGGGGGTCCTACACCTTCATTAACGTTCCGACGAGTCAGCTGTTCCTGTCACGCTCGGAACGTGACACACACTTCCTTCATATTTTGCTATTATTTATTTCTTAAATGCAATAGTTGTACGCACTACTTTTCTTTTTTCACTTGTAGCAGCTTTGCTGCTTTTGCTGACTTTCTTTGGAGGCATGATGATTAGGGGCTAAAACACTTCGTACACCTATATTAAACGCGAGAGCAAAACTCGGCACGTCCGCACGCGACAACAGTTGTCACGAAGAGAGCGATCTACACCCGTACGCCGCTCAGCATTCCACCCTCGCGTACGCACTCACGCGTCGTACCGGCGTTCGAACTCCGATTTTTGTTTGAACTACGAAGCAAGAATTTCTCGAATTTTTTGTTGAGACTCCGATTTGTTCGAACTGTGAGTCGTTCGAAAACCGAGGTGCCACTATAGTTTAAAAAAATCTATACAGATATTTGTTATTTTATTTTTTCAAGGATGAAACACTGGTTCATTGCAGTTTAAATGAGCTGGAGGATGCAGCCCTTACCTTCCCTGTACTCTTTCAAGATGTCATCTACCAGGTACTTGATGGCCTGTCAAGGCGGGATTCATTCACAGTTAGATTGCCTGCTTGTTTGTCACTTATGTAGTATAATGTCACTTTCTTAAAACAAGTCATATTTTTTCTGCTTCAGAAATACGTAGAAGACGGCCACCTATGTTAAAATCAGCTGGATCCTCTGAACAAATTGATTAAATCATTCCGTTTCAACCCTGAAACAAAATTATTCTCATCACTTTAAAGTTTTTATTGTGGGGACAAAAAGACATGGACCATTATTTTAGATATGTTGGTCTATACCAGACATGGGCAAACTACGGCCCGCGGGCCACATACGGCCCGTTAGGCTTTTTTAATCCGGCCCGCCGAACTTGCCCAAATTATAGTACAAACAGTGTCTATAACTCATGACAAAAAGTTAGCGAACAACAGGGCAGATAACTGAAAAGTTGCCTGCCCCATTTTCACAACTTGAAGCACAATGAGACAACTAATCACATTAAAAAACATTGTCACAAAGTATAAAGATTTTTTTCAAATCAAGAATGCACCTACTATAAATGCTACCTTGCTTAATTTACGGTAAATGTGCATGGCTGTAGATTTTGCTGCAGTAGTCGATTGTCATTGCGATGCACAATGCAACGTTTGCATTGCTTCCTATGAGTCACTAATCCCCTTTCATAAGTCTCACGTACACTTTCCAGTCACGGTTTAATGTAAATTTACGTTTTGTAGCATCACATATCTTGTTAGCTTCTTTTGAATCTTTCTTCTGGGCTGAGATTCTGTGCATCTATTTTGGAAAATGACCTGCAATTGCATGACTTTATAACGCTTGCGAAAGTCCGGAAGAAAGAAGCAGGCTTCTGATTGGCTGCCGTGCCGAGAATGCAAATTTCAACTGCAGGTAGTCTGTTTGTGTGCTCGGCGACGGTACTCATGTATTGTTTGCGCGTGAAGGCGAGGGCGTCTGTGAGGAGTTTGTTGAGCGCGCGGTCAGGACAAACCATCTATGATTTGGCGGAATTTAACACAAGTAGGTATTATTGAGCTTGAATATTTCGTTGTGTAATAATATGTTTAGAATGTTGAAAGTGATTCCATTTTTCAATAAATGTTGATTTCTTTAACTTTGCACCTTCGATGGAAACATTAAAAACAGACGCAATCTTGATAAATCACAGTGCATATGTTATTTTAATCTATTTCCATTTCCTCCTCCAAGTATCTGCGAAATAGTATGTAAACGCCATATTCCTTGAGACAAATTTATTAACTGATCAGGGATATTTTTCACATTTGAAAGACAGTTAATAAATTAGGTTGTAGTGTTCTTACTGTGCTATGAGGTTTGTACCAGTGACGTGGAGGCAGGTGAGGCAGCGCCTCACCTGTCATCATGGAAAGCTGTCATGGAAATATCAAATGAAAAAATAAATTAAACAGTTAGATATATTTAGTGATTTGTACTTTAAAGTTCTTGTCCATTTAACTTCACCGTTTTAGGATTTTTTTCAAAATTGCTGAATTTTCACATTTACCGTTCAAATACTAAGTAGAGACGAGCGGTGATGTCATTGATGGCGTAAGTGCCTCACCAGCCATGAACCTCACCGCACGTCACTGGTTTGTACATACTACATTTAAAGGACAACCGGCACCATTTTTTGTTTTTGTTTCCCACTGACATCAGAAAAACGTTTTATGGCATCTAAAATACCCAAATCAGGCAGGCGGATATTTTTAGTTAAATGAAAAACACCAATAAAAATGACTTCAAAATGAATCCGGAAATGGTCAGTTTCAGAAGGTCCCACCCCCCTGTTCGTGACGTCACGCCAAGACGTCTTGCCTTTGATCGAGAATCAAAACAATGGCTTCAGATTCGGAGAAGATGTTTTCTTGTTACTCATCCAGTTATGAATATGATTCAAATAGTTCTGAAGAGGAAAGCATAAATGTTTGCAATTGATTCAAGGAGTCCTCCCATATCAATTCGAGCCGTCAATGATAGCAATGTCGCACCTAGAAAATGTAGAAGATTGCGCCCAAGCTCCGTTGGAACTGGGCTGATTTGTCAGCTGGGAATTTGTGTCAGCGAATATCAAATAGTTGTCTTGGTGCAACGCACAACGATTCACCATGGCGTTATTTATGCGTTTTCCTTCTAATTTCACCATCAACACGAAGTTTTCAAAAGTACGAAGTACCCAAAATGCATTGTATGTCGCTTTCTCGGTCAGGGGCGGTCCAAACGTGACGTCACAAGGGGATCGTCATCAACTCGAAAACAAGACTTCATGAATATTCAGTGCAAGTCTTAAAACGTAAACTATAGCTATATGCTGTGGAATCTTTGTAAAATACGCTCAGTCAAAGTCATTTGAAGTGATTTTATAAATTATGGACATAACTTGTTCAGAGTATTTCCGGCCCAAACACTCCCTCCAAATGCTCCTGGCCCGGCCCCTCTGTCAAATTTTAGAACGCAATGCGGCCCGCAAGTCAAAAGGTTTGCCCACCCCTGGTCTATACTGTACCTCCAAAACAAACCAAATATCTAATTGCGGATGAATTCTGACCTACCTGAGCTTGAAGGTGTTGTCACGGTGTTTCGCATGTGATGGTTTAAATTCTTGTCATTTGCAGGTGTATGTGCGCTTGAGACCGTTTTTTAGAGAGTTTTTGGAACGCATGTCTCAAATTTATGAGGTAAATACAGCCTGGCTATTATTTCTTATTTCAGTCTTAGATGATTGGATTTGATACCATGGTGTGTTGTCCTCCCCAACTCCCTTTTTAGATCATCCTTTTCACAGCCTCTAAAAAGGTGTATGCGGACAAACTCCTCAACATCTTAGACCCTAAGAAGCAGCTTGTCAGGTATGGTGCTCCTATGTTTTCAATGATCGTAGTACCAGTGATGGTTGCGTTGTCTGTCTTCTTTATTGTCTGACCTTCCCAATTTATCCCCCTTTCCTTTCATTCCTGACTCTAACTTTAGACACAGATTGTTTCGGGAGCATTGTGTCTGTGTCCAGGGAAACTACATCAAAGATCTCAACATTCTCGGCAGAGATCTGTCAAAGACCATCATCATTGACAATTCACCGCAAGCCTTTGCATATCAGGTGACCAGAAACATAATATGCAAGATACATTCTGGTTTCAAAATAACCAAACTGAGAATGTTGCGGTACTACATACGGCAGATCGTGGGGGGGAATCATAAGTCTTTGTTTGGCAATGATTTGAAATACCATAACCCCTGAGCTTAAGAGGACTGCAGAAGTGGTCTTCAGTAATTTGTCACGCTGAGGGAAGGCTAGTCTCTGACCAGCCGATTGTAACAGGTTTTTCTACCTTTCACACAATTTAAAGCTGTTTTATTGATCACCCATCAGTATTTAACGACATGACACAAACCCAGTGCCAGGTTTAATTGCAAATTCACCCGCCTCAAACTCGCCCGCAGTTGTCAAATGGAATTCCGATCGAGAGCTGGTTCATGGACAGGAATGACAACGAGCTGCTGAAGTTGGTGCCCTTCCTAGAGAAGTTGGTGGAGATGGTAAGATGACTTTCTTTCTTATTGAGTATACCCGCAAGCTGAAAATTGTTGTCAATTCTGCCTTGACTAATGTTGCCATTTATTTGACAGGACGAGGATGTGCGGCCGCATGTTCGGGAGCGGTTTCGTCTTCATGACATGTTGCCTCCTGATTGAACTCCACTGTATCATCCCAGATGGGCTATTAGCAAGGACAAGCTGAAAACCATGTGAAGAAAACCGCTTCAAACAATACCATTGCTTCATTTTTGTTTTGTTTTCAAAGCCCACTGCTTAAAAAAAATCTAGTTGAGGCAAAAATCGTTTTTAAAGAACTGGATGAAATTTTCTCAATGTGCGCCTGATGTAAAGAGACGCTTTGAAGTCTCAGTCGTTCCACTTTGAGATGGACTTTTCAGCTGTGGCCCGGACGATGGTCTTCACACTATTTCAAGGATTTGGTGCTTGCTTCGTCCCTGTAAAACACCACTTGTTCCGAGGAACTCTAGCCTGAGGCGTTGAACCCAAACCCATCCCTGGTGCTGAAGCTGTTGACACACCAGTCTTTACAGCTGGCCTGCAAATGAATCCGCATTTGTGTTTATTCTTTGCCACACCAACTTGGTAATGTTGTAGTTGGCCAACTTTGTACCGTTTCAATCTCTTGCATTCCGCTGTAGGTGAATCAGTTTTACCGTAATATTCTTTTTTTGTTTGTTAGTTGGTTTTGGTCTTTTGGTTTGAAATGAGTATTTCCAGGTGTTTTATCTTTGAAGTGTTTGAAAGCGGGCGTCAAAGTGTTCAGAGTAAACTGTTCAAATGGAACAATGGGAGCATAGCATGTCCTCCGAGGCTTAAATCCAAGGTTTTCTCTGCACTATGGACGCAGCATAATTCTTTTTAAATAGTGCGTGGAAGACATCATATGTAAATCTGGCATAGTGTAAGGTTTGAGGGCATTCATGTTTGAAGTGATGTACGTCAACGTTGCAGTATTTGGTTTGTCAATCAGTATTGTCATTTGCCTGTAATTTACAACTGTAGTATTCTGTCTTGATCACAGCCTTGCATCTTTCCGTTGTAAAGTGTAATTTGATGGCTGTCACGAGCATAATGACAATGTAGCGCGGCCAGTGTCTCCAGACACGCGGTCCCAACCTTGAACCAGCCACATCTGGCACCAGCAACCTATTTTCTCTCTGCCAGCTTCACTGAGCGCCCTGTATGCGGACTTTGTTAATTTCCGCCCAACATTTTTGTGAGACCGAACAAACGTCCAACATAGAGGTGACTTGGACTCTGCAATCTGCGTTGCCACGGTCTCTTGATATCTGGGCAGTATTTTTGTTTGCGTTTTGTCTGTTATTTTATTTTGTACTTTTTATATTTTATTTTTAACTCACATGCGTCAGTATTGCGTTCTTTTACCGTGCCATCTGATCAGTTATCTGCTTGTAGCTTTCTTCAGTGTTCCACATCTCAACGTTTTGACAGAAAAAGACAATCATCCCGCCATTTTGCAGATCGCCCCTAATTGCTGCACCTTTGTGCACTTGTGTTAGATGGATCCGACCTTGCTTGCTCTGACCACGCAGACCCTGCTGTTGAAAGCAGGCGGTTATCAGAGGTGGTTGACAAACATTTGGCACATGGCCCTTGCTTTTTGCATCATATGTTGCTTGTGCTCCACCAATTAGATTGGGCTTGTGTTTCTCCTAAAACAACTGTTCCAAGGCGCAATGAGGGTGCACATCCTGCTGAATGTAAATTGCGCATGGGTGGAAGTCGCCAGTGTATTTCCCCTATTCTTCTACAAAATCTAGAACAAATACAGTGGCAATGGCGACGGAAGGAAAAGATTGGACAACGTAGAAGGAGTTGCTCTTCGAGGTTCCACCCATGTGCCCAGATCTGACATGTTTTTTTTGTATTGCCACCTTTTAGTATGCAAGCCTCACGGAGCGATTGTGTGATTCAACATTTATCTCATAGCGGTTTTTGAAGGAACTGGGAGAGGCATTTGATGTGTCATCCAGCTCCTTATGTGCATTACCAGTTTATTGTACACTGTGTGTGGTACAATACATGCAGCCTTGTTTATTTTTTTAAGCCTTAAAATAAGGAAACATTTTATATCTTTGATTTTAAAAAGGCATGTAATATCAACTTGTAAACTGTATTAATGAAGATTAACTTCACATGGATCTTTTTTTCCTCTTGAAATATGTAAAATGTTTGTTTAGTTTAGCACAATGTCACTAAACTGTTAAACTTAGCATGGAGAGGATACAGTTTTTTGTGTCAGAAGTCCTTAGTTAACTTTTAAACAAGGCACTTTTTCTGCTAAGGGAACAGTAATCGTATTGTGTGTGCATATATATATATATATATATATATATATATATATATATATATATATATATATATTTCCTCTTGGCACCCCTCAATCTCATATCTGTTATGCTATTTTACTTGTAAGAATTGTATGTTGAGAAGATGTATTTTAAAATCTTTGTTAGCCGCTCGGCTGTGTACTATTGTAAAGTGTATATACAGTTACATCAAATTTTTGAAACAAAGTTTTAAAGTTTAAAGTGTCTTCCTTGCTGTTGTTTTTTTATCATTCAAGCCAAATGTATTTTCAAGGACCGCCTTCCAATTTAATCTTAGAAAAATGCAACTGCAGAAGCGCGTACAGTATGTGTGTCATGACCGCTCCTTCTTCCTCATGGAACTCCTTGAGTCAGATGTCGTGTCAGTCACTGTGCTCAGTCTGGTGTCCCCTGGCAGGACTCGGGTTTCCAACAACATTTCAATCAACATTACTCGTTAATATTTTATAATGTCTTACCGCCCAAATCCGGTCTCTGTTTCACACCACGCTCATTTCGCACCCGCCTTTTTTTAGGAACTGCTTTGTCCTTAATTATACAGGTTGTCGAGTTGCAGTTGCTTCAGTGTCTACAAAGGAGTGGATTGAGCCCCCGAATCATGGAAGTCAAACATCATACCTGGACTTTTGTGGATATTTGTGTTGAATTTCATATTTTATGAGGTGGTGGATATTAGACATATTCTTTTCGGTCGGTGTCTGCGGGGTGGTTACTCGTCAATGCTAAACAATGTGGTCTGTTTTCACGGTGTCCATCCTATTAGGTAAGTTCGGGCAATATTGTTGTGTATGACTGATAGGAAAAGAGGCAAATCAAATTTTACTCCACGGCGTCCCTGTGTGTAGTTTCCTGTGCGGGATTTCTCCAGGTCCTCCGGTTTCCTCCTACATTCCAAAAACATGCATGGCAGGCTGATTGAACAATCTAGGTCACAGGTGTCAAAGTCAAGGCCCGCCACATCATTTTTTTCGGCCCGCGAAAGCAAATCAAACTTGTTAAATTCCAAGATGATTGCCAAAATCTGAGCCAAAATTTCATATTTTTGGATGTCAACCACAATAAAAGTCATTATTCTTGACTTCAGATTTGAAAACGAGTTATTCATTAATTTGCTGCGTTCTCTATATGTGATATTTGAAGGGATTTAAACATTCTAGTGGGTTCCCCAAATTCATAACGGCCCTCGAGAGGAAACCATAACTACAATGTGGCCCGCGGCAAAAAAATGACTGACACCCCTGATCTAGATTGACCCGACATGTGGATGATTGTTCCTCTGTGTATGCCTTGCGATTGGCTGGCAACCGGTTCAGGGTGTCCCCTGCTTATTGTCCTTAGACAGCGGGGATTGGCTCCAGCACACCTCGCAACCCAAGCAATAAGAAATCGGATCGGGAAAAAAAGTACATACTGCATGCCGTATTTGCACCTTAAACATTTGCAGCTTCGCTTAAATGTAAGATTTCAAGGGAAAAAAAAACATTGCAGTGACAGTGTATTGCACTTGTCGGACAAATAAAATACATTTTCAGGAAAAAAAAAACATTTCAGTCAACTAAACTAAATGGTTCTCAGGCTAAAATGCCTTCCTACCACCAGTAGTACATGCCCCAAAATTTTAGAATCACTGGCAGAAGCCATTTATTGGAATTAGTAGTCATAAGTACCTGCTTTAAATTCCTCCAGCAGGTATGTTGAGTGGCGTATGAATGAAAAAGCTTACAATGATGTCAGTCAATTAATTGCAGAACTTTGTCTGTTTTCTCACCTGCATATCATCACAAGGGTCTCAGATTTGCTGGATACAATCTTTGGGTAGTAGGCGGGGGACACCCTGAAACGTTTGTCAGCCAATTGCATGGCGCACATCGACGAGCAACCATCAACGCTCAAACTCACTACTCGGGACAATTTAGAGCGTCCTATTATACCTCCATGCATGTTTTTGGAATGTGGGAGGAAATTGAAGTACCAGGGAAAACCCCACGCAGGTATGGGAAGAACATGTAGCCAGACCTTCACATGTTGTTCCACAATATTTTATAATTGTGATATATATCGCAGCATATATTTACGTGGAACCAGTGACTATAGGTACTTTTCACGTAGCTAGCACGCAACTGCCTCATAATGAATGTTTTTCCCCCCGAATTCTGACTCACTGGAAGAATAAATATTGGAACCCACGAGTGTGATTCGGTGTTCCTCTAGGTATCGAAACGTGTTCTTTTTATTTTCTCATGAAAGATAATGTTTGTGATATTTAGTGGTAAGTAATCACCGACACTACAGCAAAGATCATTGAGTCATCCTCGATGAATTTAGGAGACATGAATGTTTGCTTTTCTTTTTGCAGGGATCATAAGTGATGCAAATCAAGCGAGACCACAATCCCGACTAACGCAACGAAAAATGAGCCAGACCACTGGTTTAGAAGCAGACATTCAAAGAGTTATTAGTCAGATGCATTACTTGTCTGATGAACGGACAAATACACATAGCACAGACACTTCGTCTGTGGATTTAAATGCTTATTCTGGCACCTTGACTGATGTCTACTCTGTCTTTTACCCGCTCTTAAGAGAGGGCTTCATGGATGACTTTCCCAAAACTCTCATTTGCATTTTATCTGAGGGACAAGCTTGTGGAGTGAAAGCAGAGTTCACAAAGACTGTTTCTCTGGAGTTAGGCAAACTGCTGCTGGCGTTCTTATCATCTCTGAGATCCCAGACATGTTCACTCTTGAGTGATGCAGCAGATGCAGATCATGGGATGGTGAGCGACTCTTTCGGGGAGGAAGAATCAGCAGCTACAACATTGACCAGCTTTCAGCAGACATTTTTAACAATCTTAGAAAGCTCACCTCTGTCGGGAACTTTGATGAGTGCAGCAAGTGGCGTGGCAGATGCTGCTGTTACATACATGTCCAACATCATTGCAACATTAATCCAAGTACCAATGGAATATGTGAAAATAGCATTACAGTTTGGAATATCAATTGCATCTCCAAATGAAAGGGAGAGCTGCGAGCAAGGTAACCTTTCTAACCTTATGATTGCAACTAAATGTTCACTGTAGTCTAATCACTTATTGGTAAACTGTTTTTCCCCATTGTTCCAGGAAATCTCCAGCAACTTATAATGTGGTGAGTGCATTTTTACCTGATACATAAATTAATTCACCTGACTTTTGGAGTCCATCCATTTTCCAGACCACTTCATCCTCATTATGGTCGCTGGGGGTGCTGGAGCCTATCCCAGCTGTCTCCGGGCACTAGGCGGGGGACACACTGAATTGGTTGCCAACCAATCGCAGCGCACACAGAAACAAACAACCATTCACTCACACCGAGGGACAATTTAGAGTGTCTGATCAGCCTGCCAGACATGCTTTTGGAATGTGGGAGGAAACCGACGGACCCCACGAAAACCCACACGGGCCCGTGGAGAATAAATTCCACACAGGGTGGCTGGATATATATATATATATATATATATATATATATATATATATATATATATATATATATATATATATATATATATATATATATATATATATATATATATATATATATATATATATCAGTATCTATTTAGATTAGATAGATAGATAGTACATTTAATTTACGAGCGCTTTTCAAAGCACCCAAGGAGACTTTACAATTAAAATAACAATAAACACTAGATAAAAAGATTTAGACAAAACTCAATAACCCTTCTATTTGTGCTTCATATTTTTTCAACATTTTTAGTTGAAGAAGGCACATTTATCAGAAGAGACCTCATCTAAGTTGTTTGCCGTTTTTCCGTGATTGAACCAATGTGTTGTTTCTGTCTCATTTAGGGGACTGAACCACAATGTGAGCTGGTCCTTCACCAATTCATTAATCGACATCCTTCTGGAGACCCTCCTGCCTCTCGAACAATCTCCGTGTACATACCCAAACCAAGAATGCCCTAATCCTGCTTCCCGGGAATCCAGCTTCCCAGAGGGAGTCACTGACAAAAGTCACTACACACTGCTCCGATGCAATCGCCAGAATCTGTCCGACATCAATGATACACTTTGTGGTGAAATTGTCCATAGATCAAGAGCACCAACGCCCACATCGGTTCTCGCCTTGTGTCAGGCGCTAAACTTGCTCAGTGCCGAGCAGGTCGAACTGGTATGGAGCAATACTTGCAATGTTATTCAGACACTGGTGTACTTGCTCTTTAGCAGGTCATCGGAGTGCAATGTTGGAGACACGTCGAACTTTCCTGTGAACATCCCACACGCCTCCCTCGCGCCCCCCAGAAAAGTCAGAGAAGCCCCCAACCTCCAACAGCTTGTCTGTAACTACAGCAGCTGGTTAGAAAACCAAGTGGTGGATGCCGTCCTTGTCTCTCTATGCAGTGACGACGAACGGGAGGAGTTTGTGAAGCATGTGTGCAATAATAGTTTACTGTTGAAGAAGTTACTTTCCAACCAGACGAACAGTTGGTTATATGGCTTCTGTACAAATTCCACAGCGGACCGCCGCTACCTGGTGGATCAGTTCTGCGTCTACCACCAGTGGATTGATCAACCTATGGTTCTGGTTGAACAACACCTGTTGGAGTTTTGCGTTAGCCTGGACAATCCAAGATTTACAAAACTCATCTGCGAGCATACTGGCTTCTTTACGTTATTATTCTCCAACCCAGACAATGTGAGGTTCATGCCAAATTGCACAATTTTTCCATTTCCATCAACCTTTCCGAGCTCAGATGCATTGTTGTCACCATCTTGTCCCTACTCCGAGTGGGAAGATGTGATGCAAGTGACGTCAGATGTGTTGTCACAGTGCATAAGCAATGATCCTGCAGATTTCTCTGACAAAATCTGCGCTAACGAAACCCTACTTCATGACTTGTTACATAATCAGGACAATGCTTGGCTGGAGGATCACTGCAGCACCCCTTTGAGTCCTCCACCCACTGCGCCCCCGCAACCTTTTCGAATTTTGGACTTGTGCAACTATCACTCGTGGAAGAATCGGCAGGTGGACGATTCAGTGGTCGCACTGTGTTGGCAGCATGACCAGCTTGCTTTTCAGACGAATGTTTGCTGTGAGGCGACTTTGTTTCAAAAGCTCTTAGAGAACCCTCTGAACAAATGGCTGAAAACAGTGTGCGCATATAAGGAAACTGAGGAAATCGAGGTGTGTGGTCTAGCTTGTTCAATTCGTGATTTTTCAAATGAGATTCATCTGATCTTTTTCCCCCATCAGGTGTGCAAATATTCCGAATGGACTCAGCCCATCTTTGTTGACATGACTGAATTGGCTCTGTGCGCTGAAAGGGACCCAAACAAATTCACCTCCAAAGTCTGTACCAATGAGACAGTCCTGCAGAACCTGATGGTTAACCAAGACAACACCTGGTTGATTAAGTATTGTGCCAACTATTCAAATCTTAGTGAAGATGGAGTGGAAGAGGGTGATGGAACAGGATTTGACCCTGACGAGCAGTGCCAGTATTCTACCTGGAATAAAACCCTTCCGGGGTCAAAGATCTTGACAATCTGCTGGGAGCATGATCAGTTCAACTTTGTGTCATCTATTTGCGCCAGTCCTGCCCTTCTCGACACGTTGGCACATGAGCCCGCTAACCTCTGGATGAGCACCATATGTGCCAACGACACTAACCCCACTCGTAACACAACTTCAGAAGACTTTTGCTTAGCCAAACAATTAGTGATGCGCCTCAACTGGACCTGTCCTGTTGACTTCACCGCAGCTTGCGGGCCTGGGGCAAGCCAGAACAGGCTCATGCGATTAATTATACGCTGCTGGGCAGATGGTCTGAAGTCCCGGCTGGCTCATCTAGTGACACCATCCGTAGCTGCGGTGTTGAACCAAGCGGTCAGCACTTCTGTTGTCATCTTACTAGGAATAGAGGGGGTCCAGAACACTTCACTGCACATCATCAAGAACATGCGCAACAGTGTCCTCGATGCTGTCGCTCGTTATCTCAAAGGGAAGAACCACTTTGATGAAAAGGCGGTCTTGTTGCAGTGTTTTGGGGTAAGATTGTCTCATAATATTGGTGCCTTGCTAAAATGATTCATCCCCTTAGCCTTTGAAATTGAGGTTGAACATCTACAGTAAGGGAATCAGATTGTTTTCTCGTGCAACTGTTTTGATCTTATATACTACAGTGATCCCTTGTTTATCGAGGTAAATGGGGTCCAGAACCCCCTGTGATAGGTGAATATCCGCAAAGGAGGAGACATGCTGACTTTTTCATATACATTCTGTCTCACACTCTCGGGCTCCCTCACACTCTCTCACACGAACACTCTCACTCTCTTTGTGTCTCTCTCATGTTCAAACGCACACTTCCCCCAGCTACACACACACACACACACACACACACACACACACACACACACACACACACACACACACACACACACACACACACAAAATGGAAACCACTGATCAAGGCAAGCAGATCAAACAGTAACCCGCGTGATTAGACAGAGGGGAGTGCTGCAAAGGGCTGAGAAGATGCATAGCCAATCCACATGGCTGTAAATCATGGGATACCGTGCTGTCATTGGTCGACATCAGTGCTGTGAACCAATCAAGCTCCAGCCACGTACAAAACCTCTGAGTCATTTGCCATTTTTTTCTGAACGTTTTTTAAACTGAAAAAAAAAAATCCGCAATGCACTGAACCCGCAAGTGGAACGGTTTGCAAGGTGGTGATGGCAGTGGATCCCAAAATATGCAGGCAGGAGGGAGCAGCAGGTTAGATTTGACAAATTGTATTAAAATAAAATCAAGAGGAACAAAATCTAAAACATCAAAATCATCTGAACAGAAAAATAATCAAAGAAAAGCAGGAGTAAAAGTCTGCCAAGATGAAACAAACCTGACAGGGTGCAGCAAACATATACACAGCATACATTGATTGGACCAACACCTGCACGGCTCCAGGCAGGGCCGACAGCGCTATCCGTTGGTCACCAATCAGAACATGGCAGTCTGCCACTGATCGGGACGACCAGCATCTGTGCATGTGCAGGCGGGGCAGACAGCGCCACCCGTTGCTCGCCAACCAGATCATGACAGCGAGAAGTGAAACACGAAGATGGCAATGTATTAACAGGTGCCAGTTGTGTGATGGCAAGATGGAAAGACTACTTTGAAGAATTCATGAATGGGGAAAATGAGAAGGAACAAAGAGGCGAAGATGTGACTGTTGGGGACAAGGACGTAGCAAACATTAGCAAGGATGAAGTGAGGAGGGCGCTGAAGAGGATGAAGGGGGGGAAAGGCACTCGGGCCTGATGGTTTACCAATCGAGGTATGGAAGTGTCTCGGAGAGGTGGCAGTGGTGTTGCTGACTGCGTTATTCGACCAAATCTTAGATGGTGAACAGATGCCTGAAGAATGGTTACAAAGTGTACTGGTGCCCATTTTTAAGAAGAAGGGAGATGTTCAGAGTTGTAGTGACGACAGAGGAATAAAGTTGATGAGCCATACAATGAAACTACAGTAAAGTCTCGTTATATCGATATCGGATATATCGATAGTCCCGGTTATATCGATACTATTTCTATGCACGCACGAAGAAAATTACATGCAAACAGGGTCGGATATATCGATAGTCCCGGTTATATCGATATTTTTTCGGACTCCCTTGAATATCGATATAACGAGACTTTACTGTATGTTGTTGAAGCTAGACTAAGAGCAGAAATGAACATTTGTGAGCAGCAGTATGGCGTCATGCCAAAAAAAGAGTACGACAGATGCAGTGTTTGCTTTAAGAATGCTGATAGAGATGTACAGAGAAGGCCAGAAGGAATTGCATTGTGTCTTTGTAGATCTGGAGAAAGCGTATGACAGGGTGCCCAGAGAAGAGCTGTGGCATTGCATGAGGAAGTCTGGAGTGACAGAAAAGTATGTCAGAGTGGTGCAAGACATGTATCATGACTGTAGGACAGTTGTGAGGTGTGCTGTCGGTGTAACTGAGGAATTCAAGGTGGAGGTGGGACTCCACCAGGGGTCAGCCCCTTCTTATTCGCTATGGTCATGGACAGGCTGACAGACGATGTTCGACAAGAATCTCCTTGGAGCGTGATGTTTGCAGATTACATTGTGATCTGGTACGAGAACAGGGAACAGGTGAGGGAGAAACTAGAGAGTTGGAGGAATGCCCTGGAAGAGGAGAGGAATGAAGATCAGTCGCAGCAAGACGTAATATATGTGTGTGAATGAGAGGGATCCAAGTACAAGAGTGATGCTCCAGGGAGAAGAGATAAAGGTGGAGCATTTTAAATACTAGGGGTCACCCGTCCAGAGCAATGTAGAGTGTGGAAAAGAGGTGATGAAGCGTGTCCAGGCAGGCTGCAAGGGCTGGAGAAAAATGTCAAGTGTGATGTGTGATAGAAGGGTTTCAGCTAGGATGAAAGGAAAAGTGTATAAAACGGTGGTGAGACCAGCCCAGATGTTTGGACTGGAGACAGTGCTACTGAAGAAAACACAGGAAGCAGAGCTGGAGGTAGCAGAGCTGAAGATGTTGAGGTTTTCTTTGGGAGTGACCAGGTTGGAACGGATGAGGAGGAGAGGAAGTTTATGGATCTTGTCAAAGAGGACATGAAGGTAGCTGGTGTGAGAGATGAGGATGCACAAACCCGGGTTAGATGGAGGACACTGATTCGCTGTAGCGACCCCTCACGGGAAAAGCCGAAAGTAAAAGAAGTAGAAGTCGCAAGGGATCACTGTGTTTGTAATAATTTTGCCTCATGTGTCTAATAATTTACTTTCTGTTGAAAAGCATAAGAATGTAATGCAAAACAGAAATGTCACCGCCCAACAGAAACAAATGTAGGATTATTTTAATGACAGGTCTCAGTGAATCAATGCAATGTATGATGCAAATATGCCCCCAGCAGTATCCAGATGGAGACTAACTCGATTGGATGAATATGTTTGTGGCATTCTGTCAACAGTCGTGTGTTTCAAAAATAATGACTCCAGATAATTCTTTGTGGAAATCTTCCCTCTGATTCCACACAATGAGGTAGCTTGAAATGAGGCAGATTGATGCTGTACTTTTTCTTTTAGGTCGACATAATTAGGTTTCTGCTCTGATGTTTCAATATACCAATGACATCAAAAGTCGGACAGGGTATTGCGCTGTAACTCTCCTGTCATCTCAACTGCTTTGCCATATGCTGGGCTGTGATTTGACTCCTTTGTAGACAGTCCTGACCAGCTTGATGCAAACTACTCAGAATGGAACCAGTAGTGACAATCTCATCATTAAGGTACACGGAAAATGATTTCTTGTCGATGTATGTCCTTTCGGGCTAGTTTTGAGACATTTTGTCTTCCATTTTGTCTTTTTAGGAATACTTCAGCATACCAGCCGCCAGCCTTAAATCAGTGCTTAGTGCTGCGCCCATCGCAATTCTCAGGCTGATCCTCCAATACTACACAAGAAATAAAGACACACTGATGGTTGTGATAATTCTTTTCCACGGTTTCATGTTTTCATTTGATATTATGGTGCTGATGATGTCACATCCTAAAATATCCCATGCCTCTTGACGCATGACCGATGTTGCTTTGTCTTATGCCAGCTGACAGAGAACTACCTGTCTACCCTGACATCCGTGCTGTTCAGCAGTCACCTGGCAAAGAACGGAAGTCTGTTTTTCGAGTTGGCTCCCCTTTTCAAAGCGGCCAGTCAGACTGACATCCACTCGTTACCTCCTCTGCAAAACAACCCTGATGTGTATGAGATGAGAGGGCGTGTTTAAGATGCACACTGACATCGTGATATGCACAATCTTGGATTAAATGTTGATTACAGCTACAGCCGTGTTAAATTTAACTGAAACGATGAACGAATGCTGAATTGTGCTCTTTTGATCAGCACCAAAATTGAACTTAATAAATGCACCAAACATCCTATTACAGAGCAAAATGGAGACTACATTATTTCCAACATGAATTAGTAGTCTACAGTATAATCACCATTCACCTCAGTGAGTTCTCTTTTGCATTTAGATGAGATACAATATAAGGCATGTTGGCATTTTTACGATTCATTCGACTGTTTGTTGAATTAATGTTATTATTATAATTATTATTCATAATAATATGATAAAATAATAATAATAATATTTTGTGGTGGTAGTGATCAATGTTGCACCATGTTGCTAAATAAAATACCAAAATGATAAAAACACAAATGATCACTCAAATAATGCGAAACAGTTCTAGGCTCCAATAAACCACAATCAAATTGTTATTTATACTTATTCAACAATGTTAGTCAAAGTTTTATTTTATTTTATGTTAGTTTCAGATTTTTACATGAATGCATCGTGAAAGTTTTAACTGCTTCATGTCTCATAGTTGTATAAATGCAAATACTTTTTTTTCCAGGAGGGAAACCATAAACAACAACTTGGGCCATTTGTCTGCAGATCAGCAGCGAGCCTTTGGATTGTGGTACAGTAAAATGTTGCCCCCCTCCAATATCACTGGAGCTCAGCAATCACTCATCAAGGATACTGGAAATGTAATCACTTACCTGCCCTTCCACATCTTCCAACATCTCTCACCTGCTCAGGTAACAGTCCTTTCATCTCCGACACCAAACGAGGAAACACGATTCTGTCACTTCGATTTGTCTCAGAATATAGAAGAGCTACTGTACCTTTGTGTTCCCCATGATTTAGCACACAGCTTTTTTTTTAACTGAACACATTACTTCATATAAAACTTGCGTTTGTATGTTCATACTGTTCATTTGCAGCTTCATAACTAAAATTAAACACCAAAAACATTATGGTAACAAAATAAAATAAAGATTTTTGGTTAAAAAAATACTGAAACTATCTTAGAATTATTAAGGTTGTACCAAAAATATTCTTTTTTGTCAAACATTATAATAATAATAATAATAATAATTTTTCTAAGCGCCTTTCAAAACTCTCAAGGACACTACAGTCACGGGATAAGAACTTTTTTTTTAATAGTTAAACTTTCAGTCTTCATTATAATTGTTTCTAATGTGTTATTGCGTGTCTGAAAAGAAGAAGTAAGGTCAAAGGGTCATACTTTGTGACTTGTTCTTTTTCCATGCTCTGGACAACTCCATACAAAATATGAAAAAAATCTAATCCTAAACCAAGAACACCTAGATTAAAAACGGGCATTTTCAACAAAAATCTAAACTAATAAAAACAAAATTATCATGTTCTAAAAACAAATTACAACTGCCTCAATTTGATTTAATTGTGTGTTTTGTTTGTACACTACACAGTAAATAAAAACATACGTCCTCATACGTTGTGGAGCATTTATCAAGAATAGAAGTATAACCTCAGAAAATAATAATTCACAATACAAAACAAAAATCTGCATCATTTAAAAAAACGTAAGGACTCGAAAAGGGTGTGTGCAACTAAATTATATCTTTTTTTTTTTCGTTTGATTTGTTGAAATGTCTGTTTTCTGCTGAACATAGCTGCAGGTTCAAATCATGATTTAATCATGTTTGTTCCAAGCTATTAGATGGGTTGGATGTATTGCAAAGGAACAGGCTGACTTCCTTGAAGCAGGAATTTATTGCACGGCGCATCATCGGCACTTACAGGAACTTGACGGCTGATGACTTCATCAGGTCGGGCAATCCCGCAAAACGTTCGATCAATTTATGACTTATAAACATTGCTTTTGGACCAATTTTTTTTTTAAGTATGACATGTGGTGTACTGTAATATAATTCACTTATTGATGTATATTTGCAGTCAAATTCGATCCAACGTGGTGACTTCATGCTCAGTTTTGATTGACACTGTCAGAAATGTGTTAATTTCTGTTTCTACCTGTTTGTATCTGTTTATTTTTGCATTTGGGCTTTTTATGTGTGTACAGTTGAGCTGTGTCATAAAATTTGGCTGACATTATATGATTTCATGAAAGGGATGTAACATTAGAAATCTTTTGTGTCAACTGATGTTGCATAGCCAAATTTAACTAATTCACTGTCAGACGTGCAAAAATGTGTCCAATCCAGTGCCGGGGTTTTAGTCATTGTCACTCGAACTGCAGGACCCACAGAATATTGAGTTTTAGGCCTACATAAACATTCAATGCAGCATAAGAAACCTTTGACTCTCTTCTTCATCAGAAAAAAAGAGTTAATTCCTAAATTATATGGGTCTGGAGTTATATGAGCTTGAAATGAGGGTGGCTGTCCAAAATACAATGCAATATACGTATACATAATGGTTTACCGGTATATAGCGCTTTAACAACAGCTGAAGCTGGAACAAAGCGCTGACATGAAAAAAAGGGAAATGCTGCCCCCTTGTGGAATGGAAAAACATTGCCAGACACCATTGCCAGAGGGCATGGCTAACCATTATCAAATAAGAAAAAACAAATTTGGGAATGGCGCTCAACGTCATATTTTCAATTCCTGAATAAATTTGTGAATGAGTTAAGCATTGTCGATTCATTCCTCAAAATGTCATTTCCTATCAGGATTGGGCTGTTGACTGTGTTTGTGGTATTAGGCTGGGCAGTCTATCATGCCAGGCAGAGCCAAGAGACCTCCTGGCATACAAAGGCTTTGAGGCCTTCGGTGTAATCTGGGATGTCATCCTGAACTGCACTCACGCTGGACTCAACCTACGAAGTCACTTGGTAAGCAGCACCTACGTGGATATTGGATGCTTTCTCAATTTTGTGTTGTCAATTGGTTTTCCTTTATAAAATGATGCAATTGGGTTGGTGCTATCAGTCAAATATTTTGATCAGGACCTGACTGATTGATCAATTCTGACTCATTTATCAGCTGGTTGATGTAATAAAATCATAGCTATTGTTTGGAGTTAATGCATCGGGTACATTTATTTATTTTAATTATGGATGAAATGTTTGGCTCGTGAGGCATCAAAGTCAATGCCCAAGGGTCAGATCAGGCCCAGCATATCATTTTATGTGGCCCATAAAAGCAAATTGCATGTGCCAAACATAAATAATGTCAACTTCCATGATCATTCAAATTTGTACTGGACTGTCAAAATGTCAAGTAATAACTAACATTGAGATTTCGGCTTCCTGCAATATAGTTACAGTCTACCACACCAGGACAGGGCAGGATTAGCACAAAACCCTGTTTAACCAACACTCACTGAAATACACTGAGGTGGAAAATGTTATTTCATGCATTGCATAATTGCAAATGTGTGTTTTTTTTTTTCCTTCCTAAAAATTAGGCATTGCCTTCAAAAAGTCCCAATCGCTGTGTTTCTGTCTGATTTATGCTTTTCTGCCTGTTGTTTCCTTCCAGACCTCCAGTCTGTTACTGAACAGCACTGAGTTAAAAATGCCATCTTCACTCAGTCCGAAGAAACTGACAGACATTGCACATCTTCTGCCTTCCCTGGGTGTGAATTTCTTGCTGGGGCTTTCCCCCTCGCAGCTACTTGCAGCACTTCCTGCCCTCAGAGATGTGTCATTCAGTCCTGCGCAGGTAGAGAGGTGCACACAATGTGGGGATTTCACAGGTTGTCGTACATGGCAAGACGGAAAAATTCCTTGCGTTATTTTGAACCACTTTTTAACCCGGAAACTCATGTCGGGTCCATCCATTCATCTTCTGCCACTCATCCGGGGTCGGATTGCGGGGGCAGCCGCGTCAGTAGGGAAGCCCAGACTTTCCTCTCTCCAGCCACTTCTTCCAGCTCGTTCTGGCGGATCCCGAGGCCCTCCCAGGTCAGCTGGGTGAAATAGTCTCTCCAGCGTGTCCTGGGTCGTCCATGGGGTCTCCTGCCAGTGGGGCATGCCCAGAACACCTCACCAGGGAGGCATCCAGGAGGAATCCTAAACAGATGTCCGAGCCACCTCATTTGGCTCCTCTCTATGTGGAGGAGAAGCGGCTCGACTCTGAGCCCCTCCCGAATGACCAAGCTTCTCACCTTCTCCCTGCGTGAGCTGTCACTTCACCATGATGGAGGGGTTTGTGTGTCCCAATGATCCTAAGAGCTGAGTTGTCTGGGGCTTTATGCCCATGGCAGGGTCACCCATGGCAAACAGGTCCTAGGTGAGGGACCAGACAAAGTACGACTCAAAAGACCTCTTATGAATAAAAACATGAATGGATCTGCTTTTCCCTTGCCCAGACGCGGGTCACCGGGGCCCCAATCTGGAGTCAGGCCTGGTGATGGGGCTCGTTGGCGAGCGCCTTGTGGGCCTACACCCATGGGGCCCAGTCGGGCTCAGCCCGAACAGGAAACATGGGTCCCCCTTCTCAAGTGCTCACCACCCATGGGAGGCGCCAGAGGGGTTGGGTGCACTGTGAGCTGGGCGGCAGCCAAAAGCGGGGAACCTGGCGGTCCGATCCTCGGCTGCACCAAACAGCAGTTCATTGTACCCATCCTTTTTGGAGACCTTAGAGGGTGTGCTGGAGAACACTCCCACTGAGGACACCCTTGTTCTGCTCGGTGATTTCAATGCTCATGTGGGCAATGACTGTGAGACCTGGAGGGGCGTGATTGGGAAGTACAGCCCCCCGATCAGAACCCGAGTGGTGTTTTGTTATTGTACTTCTGTGCTCGACACGGATTGTCTATAACAAACACTTTATTCAAACATAAGGGTGTCCATATGTGCACGGGGCACCATGACACCCTTGTTCGCAGTTCGACAATTCACTTTATAGTTGTAGCATTGGATCTGCGACCGCATGTTTTGGACACTCGGGTGAAGAGAGAGGCGAAACTATCAACTGATCACCAACTGGTGGTGAGTAGCTGCGTTGGTGAGGGAAGATGCCAGTCCGACCTGGCAGACCCAAAGGTGTTGTGAGGGTTTGTTGGGAACATCTGGCGGACTCCCCTGTCAGAAAAAGTTTCAACTCCCACCTCCGGCAGACTTTTCACATGTCCCGGGAGAGGTGGGGGACATTGAGTCCGAATGGACTATGTTCCGTACCTCCGTTGCTGAAGCAGCCAATCGGAGTTATAGCCGTAAGGTGGTTGGTGCCTGTCGTGGCGGCAACCCCCGTACTCGCTGGTGGACACCAGTAGTAAGGGTAGTTGTCAAGCAGAAGAAGGAGTCCTATCGGGCCTATATGGCCTGTGGGACCCCTGAGACAGCTGACAGGTATCGATTAGCCAAGCGGAATGCGGCTTCAGTGGTCGCCGAGGCAAAAACTTGGGCAAGGGAAATGTTTGGTGAGGCCATGGAAGCTGACTTCCGGACGGCTTCGAAGAAATTCTGGTCCACCATCCGGCGAACAAATTTGGAAATGGCGCCCCACATCATGGTTTTCAGTTCCCAAATAAGTTTGGGAATGGCAGTAATGACTTAAGAGCCGAGATAGCACCCCTGTTTCTGTTTTCAAAAAGCACTTGTGATTATTCTTTCGTTTTGTATGCATTGCAGGCCACCATCATCGTTGATAAGCTCTCATCTATCAATGCAGTATGTTTTTTTTTCCTCAAAATAAAAGTTGTGAGTTTGCTCTGCCATTGTTTTATATTTCCTGACCCTTTGATCCATACCCGTCCAGCTTCGCGATCCAGGTGGCCTCCAGGAGCTGGGCTCTCTCACCATAGGAGTAAAGACAGAGACATTATTGATGTTGACAGCTGACAGTCTGCTGTCATCCCTACCTGGCCTGGCGCAACACTCAGCGGGCATCCGTCCAACACAAGCAAATGCCATCTCCACAAAACTATGGGTATGTCATCCAAAAAAAGAGTAGAAGAAACCTATTTCTGATGGAAATTCTTTGTAAATTCTGAAGAGACAGGCTTGTGCTGGAATTAGATTTTCATTCATTTGGTTTATACTCGATATAATCACTCAAGAGGAAATTTGGTTAAACCATTGCATTTTTTGATGTACATAACAAAGAGAGCTACAGAACACATGCAGACATTCAAAAAGAGGCAGAGTGACAATTCCTTCAGATCCTCACTCTGCTCCCGAGCTGAGTTTCATCGGATGCAACTATAGTCTTGACCTGTAACCTTTGGGTTCCAAAGCCCAAATCTTTATGTTGGATGAGTTTTGTCGTTAAGTATATCTTTTTTTTTGTATATGCCAGACTATGCCAATTTCCTGTACTTTTATTCTTACCAGGGCTTTCCAGAGGTGATCTTCTGGCTGGACGATGTCGAGCCACTACTTTGTTGCACTCCCCTTCTTAGCGTGCTGCCCAGGGCTCGTCTACTAATGGGCAACAGCTCCAGTGTATCTGCTACAGCGTGGAACACACAGCAGGTTTCACACATCTTGTCTTCTTTCAACGTTGCTTGATTTGGCCACATTTGGCCAACACCTTGTAGATTTGTCAAGATGATGGTGTGGTCTGTCTCCAGTAGTTACTGAATTATTAAATTGCAAGGAACAGATGGTGTCGCTGTTGCTGGAATGAGTCTTGCTTGGAAACAACAGACAAGCAAGTGTGTCTGCATCGGATTTCCTTTGTTTTTTTCACCCCAGCTAGGGACGATGGAAACTTCTTGCAAGTTGTATAAATCAATATGTCACAATTATTAACTCATTCACTGCCAGAAAGAGTGCAAATATGTGTCCACTCCGGTGGCAGGGTTTTTGTAATTTTCACTCAAATTGCAAGACCCTCAGAATATTGAGTTTTAGGACTACATAAACATTCAATGCAGCATAAGAAACCTCAGACTTTCTTCTTTCATCAGAAAAAAATCGTTAATTCCTAAATTATATTCGTCTGGAGTTATCTGAGATTGAATTCAGGGGGCTGTACAAAAGGTAAATGCTGCCCCCTCGCGTGAGGGAAAAACATTGCTCGAGGTCTGACCGAAGCTTGAAACCCACACCCGAGCAAAAAAAAACAAAAACAAAAAAAAAACAAAGCAGAACAAATTCGGCAATGGCGCTCCACCTCCTGCTTTTACCCGAATAAATTTGGGAATGGCAGTGAATGAATTAAAACACCATAAGATATTTTCATGTTCTTCCCCCAAGGCTATAGCAATACTAAAAACGGAGCAGAATTCAAGATCAAGCCTGATCAAAGATTTCATGTAAGTATGTACTTTTACCTGCACCCTGTAACCTGATTATATGTACATGACAAGCTGTCCGCTGCAGTAACGGCTGTCCCTGAAAGAGGTAAAATGTAATTACAATGGCACGCCATTCGTCTGTGTAAGGTCTCAGTCATACAGGGGTGGTCCATCGATGAAAATGTTTCTCCAACCGTCATCTGTACTTCTTTGAGCTACCAGCAAAATTTTAGTTCCTTGGAATGAGAAGCGAAACGTCCGACTCCTTCAAAGAAGTTCAGATGACTGAAGAAACCTTTTCACCGATTGGCACACCGTGTACAACACTACTACTTACCATACAATAGCTAATTTCTGTGTTCTGTCGCCCATTGTGTTAATATTTTTTTGAATATTTATGTCTTTGTGCCCTTTTCATGATCAGGAGTCTTGGGATGCTGGTACAGGGCATGAGCTGCCAGGCCTTACAACAGCATTTCAGGGCTGATACCTCACATGCAGCGGTTAGGAAAATCTTGGCCCTCCTCAGGCAGCAGCCCAGTCCTTTGCACACCTCACTGGTAAAATGTAGCTGGACATTGACAAGAAAATTACCTCACTTGTCATCCCATGTCTTGCAATAACGAGAATGCACTGAAGTGACCATTTGCTCCCCGATGCAGAAAAAATGCGTGATCGAGGAACTCTATCAATTTGAGTTCTTCTCCGAACTGGTTGAAGACTTAGGAGTGGAACTTGCTCTGTCTATGCCGTAAGTGTGAACCTAAAATTATAAATCAATCCTTAACATTTAGTCAATGTGCACAAACGTGAAATGGTCTAAATAAGCATAAAGAATGAAAAAAAACACTTTCCCAAGCCTCTTTCTCAAAGTCAGATGGGATGTGCTCCACTTACCTCGGACCTTGCAGAAAATAGAATGGATGGTGTCACTGATGCATCATGACAAGAAAAAAACACAAAAAAACAACATACTGTAATTCAAGTCAAGTCATCTTTCATGTCCAGTCATTTCATATATGAAGTTATGCTCTCTTCTCCAGGGTGAGCATCATTAAAAAATTTCCTTTGGATGTGATGGACACTCTACGAAAAATGATAATTCAGGACCCCGTTCCATTTTTCATAATGTCAAAAACAGAGCAGCTGCTTCTTGTGGACAAGATGGTGCAAATTCTGGTCAGAAGATTTCCATGCACAATCTTTCAATTACTGTCAACTCAAAGTCTGACACACATGTTTGTCGTTTCACTGTGACTACAGGGCATGTACACTGGAGCGTACACCGAGGAGGAGTTCCGCTCTCTGGACATCATGGCCACATTTGTTTCAGATGAGATTCTGATCCAGTTGGATCATGAATTCTTTATGAACAATCTGGATTTCCTCCACACATTGTGCTACAGCAGCAGCAAGATGGACATTGTGGCTCGTATGCTGCTGGACGTTGCTGCATTCGGGTATAAAATGACATCCAAGTACAAGTCAATCAAAGAGACGCTCAATGTTATTGACTGGATTTTTTTCAATCTTCAAATTAGCATCATGAGCTGTGCAAAGTGTGAGTGTGTGTGTGTGTGTTTTTCTTCAGGCCTGCGGTGGAAAACTGGAACCACACAACACTCAGTCAGATTGATCGGTTTTTATTTTTCCTTCCTCAGGATAAACTGCAGGAGATTTCCTCGGTGAGTTGAATGCTTATAAAATTGCTGTTTTAGAGAGTTCGCTGTGAGCTATAAAGCTTCTCTTTTTGGCTTCAAGTCTGTCTTGAAGTCCAATTCAGAATCAGAATCATCTTTATTGCCAAGTATGTAGAACACACAAGGAATTGCTGCACTAGTATGATCATCAAAAAAAAGCACAGGCACTATACAGTTCAATTTGGGCGACTGTTCAAAGAGTTAATGGCTTGGGGGAAGAAGCTGTTTAAATGTCTGCTGGATTTGGTGAGCATGGATCGGTAGCGCCTGCCTGAGGGGAGTAGCTGGAAAAGGTGGTGGACAGGGTGCGGAGGGTCCAGTATGATTTCCGGCACCCTAGTTTGGATTCTTGCAGTGTGCAAGTCCTCGAGAGTGGGTAGGGCGGTACCAATGATTTTTTCCGCCGTCCGAACTGTCCGTTCTTCTATCAATTACCAACATCCTAGTGGCGGACCGTGCATGTCAACACTAGGCCTTCAGTTGTGCTACGTCTGAATCAATCCATAGCTGTGAGAGTGTATGACTTATTACACATCCACTAAAGGGTGCCGCTAGCCAAGAAATCACTTGTACTTGAAGAAACGTAAGAAATACTGTCATTAAACTGTTTGAATTTTTACGATGAATGTGTGAGTTCATGATAACCTCATAAAATTGCAATATTAATGAATGATGTCCGTCTATTCTTGAAAAGTCTGTCGTGAAAATGGCTTCAACACCACATCACCTCCGTCCTCCAACAACTCCACTGGCACCCAGTCAAACTTAGATTTGACTTCAAAATACTTCTTTATACATTTAAAGTCATCCATAACCTTGCCCCCATAAGTATCTGACCTTCAAATTTCTGTTCCCTCTTGTTCCCTCAGATCTTCAACCTGCCTCCACCTTTGTGTGCCCACTGCCTGTCTCAGCACAATGGGGGATAGGGCTTTCAGCCGTTCTGCCCCCACAATCTGAAACAGTTTTCCGCCAAACATCCATAATATTGATTCTCTCCCCACCTACAAATCCCATCTCAAAATCCACCTATTTAAAATCACATTCTCTGTATGGTTTTATCTCTTGTTCTTATTTATAATTTCATCTGTGGTTTTATTTATGTCCCCGTTTTGTGTTTGTAAAGTGGCCTTGAGAGCTTTGAAAGGCCCTTATAAATAAAATGTATTATTATTATTATTATTATTATTATTATTATTACTACAGTAATTCTACAACCAAATCCATTCCTTTTCCTCCTTCAGCCATTGTGGGTTGACAAAACCGCGATTAAATCGATACAACAATATATTTGCTCATGCAGCTTGCGACAGATACAGTGTGCTCGCTGATTGGTTAAAGTGACAGGGACCGCAGAACTGATTGTGAAGGCATCCAGGTAGATTTCTGACCCTGGTAACAAATGATGGCTGAAATGTGATTGGTTAAATTCTAAATATGAAACACATCTGGAAGCAGCACAACAAAAGAGAAGCGATGAAAGGAAGCTGAAAGACAATTTGGAATTATTAAAAAATTATGGCCAAAATGCAATTAATATCAGTCTGTGATTCAGATATTTTTAGGCTAACAGAGAAGACCTTGCAGGTCCTGATGGCCCACCACTGCAAAATCCACAACAAACCTTTCATCCTTTCATCACTTTGCTGCTGTGAAATGTAAATTTCTCCACTGTGAGACTAATAAAGGCATATCCTATCCAATCCAATCCAAACTGTTTGGATTGTTACTTGATATGACCGGTTAAGCAGAGAGAGGTTGAAATGATATCCCATATGTTCAGGAGGTGCCGGCATCAGGTGATGTCCAGTAAACCATCGGTGCGTCGCCATGATCATTTCTGTGTTTCAACAACAGGGCTTGATGACTGTAGGTCGTATCGAGAAACTGTTCCTGAGCCAGCGCCGGTGGGGACGGCAGGTTGTTGCTCTTCACTGTTTAGATGAAAGTGAGAAGAGACGCTTTGCTGAAAAGCAGCAGTTTGTTCTCCAGTTCTTCTTAGGTTTCCTCAAGATACATCCTATGTCACGTAAGCATCACTTTTGGTTCTCCAACCTGTCACTGTTTTAAAGCAATGTAGGAAATCACATTGACCGCAATGAAGCGCACAAAGTTAAAGTTCTGTATGCAGTATGTCTCACAGCTGTCCACAAAATTAGGACATTTTTTATTTTCTGAACAGCGGCTCCGATGGTTCCCACATGTGAGATTCTGCAGACAACCACTCCATTCGCTTGGACCACGAACAGTCTGACAAATATGTCGCCAGAAGCCTTCACAAACTGCCTAGAGCTGATTGGCCACGATCCCTATCTTGCATCTTACCAACGCAAACAAGTGTTTGGAAAAGTCAAAGAAGTAATACTCAGCAGCACTACCAATACAATAAAATTGTCGGTCTGCATGTTATCTATTTTGTTTTTTTTTGTTTTTTTTTATGAAGATGTTCGGCCCAGTCTCATCCTTCTCCCAGTCCATCATCAGTCAGATGGGCCGACTGACCCTGGAAATGACACCAGAGGAGATCGGTATGCTTCAACCGACTGAAAGAAGGAGCATCGCTTCTTTAGGTGCCATCAGTGAGTGGAGTAGCAAACAGGTAAGTGCCTGGATTCATTTCTTGGATGGATGTGTGCCTTTGTAAACACTAAGATTAATGAACTCTTTCTCAAATAAAATTTACATTGCCATAAAACACATAGATGAGAAGGTTTCTTCAGCCGTCATCTGTACAAAAGTGAAGGTTTCGGACGTTTCGCCTCCTATCCAAGAGGCTTCGTCAGCGAACTAAAGTCTGACTGGTCGTATCGGCCCCATTTATATATCCCTAATGTCCAGACCTGGTGGCGCCGGACACAGCTATGATAGGTCCCTACTCTCAGGTTGGGGGAGGCGCGGGACCCCCCCCTGTGGCCCCACTGACTGTTCCTACATTCCTGACTAACGATTGGCCTATTACACCCACTCCCCCCGGTATCACCTCATCAGCATAACGACCCTCATCAGCATTGCGAAAGTTGCCTAACCTGTTTTGCCTGAGCAGGCTATTGTATGAACGATCCAAATTGAACCTCACACCACCAGACCGGTTTAATGAAGGATTTTGTTGTTTTATAAGAATCGCCTCTTTTACCCCCCTTTCAAACCATCTATGTTCTTTCGCTAAGATTTTAACCTCATTGTCGTACAATGTATAATTCTCAAGATTCTAAAAGGAGAGGAGTAGCAGTACCGTACATTGCAGGAGTTTCTGAAAAATTACAAAGAGTCCTTTGGCAACATAAAATTCCTACCTATTTCAAACCGATAAACACGTTAAGGCAAAAATTAGTGCATCCAAAAGATAGGCTACCAAATGAAAAACAAAGTAATGTAGTTTATTCCATACATTGTAAGAATGAAAATTGTAAAGAGCAGTACATTGGGGAGACTCAACAAATTCTCAAAAAAAGACTTTATCAACATCGCGGGGATAATACTAGTGGGCCTCAATCGGCAGTACATTTGCACCTAAAAGCTACGAACCACTCATTTGACGACAATGAGGTTAATATCTTAGCGAAAGAACATAGATGGTTTGAAAGGGGGGTAAAAGAGGCGATTCTTATAAAACAACAAAATCCTTCATTAAACCGGTCTGGTGGTGTGAGGTTCAATTTGGATCGTTCATACAATAGCCTGCTCAGGCAAAACAGGTTAGGCAACTTTCGCAATGCTGATGAGGGTCGTTATGCTGATGAGGTGATACCGGGGGGAGTGGGTGTAATAGGCCAATCGTTAGTCAGGAATGTAGGAACAATCAGTGGGGCCACAGGGGGGGGTCCCGCGCCTCCCCCAACCTGAGAGTAGGGACCTATCATAGCTGTGTCCGGCGCCACCAGGTCTGGACATTAGGGATATATAAATGGGGCCGATACGACCAGTCAGACTTTAGTTCGCTGACGAAGCCTCTTGGATAGGAGGCGAAACGTCCGAAACCTTCACTTTTGTACAGATGACGGCTGAAGAAACCTTCTCATCGATGGACCACTCCTGTACGACTGAGAGCTTACACAGACATAAAACACATAATTATTGGTCAGTATTTACTGGTATACTTGGGGTCAACTGTCCAGAGAAATGGAGAGTGTGGAAAAGAGGTGAAGAAGCGTGTCCAGGCAGGCTGGAACGGATGGAGAAAAATGTCAAGTGTGACGTGTGACAGAAGGGTTTCAGCTAGGATAAAAGGAAAGGTGTGTAAAATGGTGGTGAGACCAGCCATGCTGTTTGGACTGGAGACAGTGCCACTTTGATAAAACAGGAAGCTAAGATGTAGGCAGCAGAGATGAAGATGTTGAGGCTTTCTTTGGGAGTGACTAGGTTGATCAGGAATAAGTATATGAGAGGGACAACTCATATTCGAGGCTTTGGAGAGAAAGTCAGAGAGGCCAGACTGAGATGGTTTGGACATGTCCAGAGGAGAGAGAGTGACTATAGCGGGAGAAGGATGCTGAGCCTTGAACTGCCAGGCCGAAGACCGAGAGGAAGACCAAAGAGGAGGTTTATGGATGTTGTCAAAGAGGACATGAAGGTAGCTGGTGTGAGAGAAGAGGGTGCACAAAACCAGGTTAGATGGAGGACACTGATTGGCTGTGGGGACCCCTGAAGGGAAAAGTCGAAAGGGAAAGAAGGAGATTTACCATTATACAATGGGAGGAATATAGTAATCCCTCGTTATTTGCAGTGATGGGAACCAGGACCACCGCGATAGATGAAAATCTGAAAAGTAGAGTTATATAATAATAACCCACCTGATAAGACAAAGGGGTTGCAAGGCAGGGCTGAGAAGATGCAATGTGATTTTTAGCCCGATTCATGTCCATAAAGGTTTTTTTTTTTTTATTATTTTTGTTGAGTCAATATATCTAAAGTTACTCTTGTTTGTGATTTACAGTAAAAATGACTTTTTCATTTTGTACTTAATGGAAAACCGACGTCACTTTTTTGTTTTTTAACTGACACCAGAAAAATGTTTTATAGCATCTAAAATACCCAAAACATGTGGTGTGATATTTTTAGTCAAATGCAAAACACCAATAAAAATGACTTAAAGGACAACCGACGTCTCCGGACAAGTTGTGTCCATAATTTGTAAAATGGCTTCAAATGACTTTTACTGGGCGTGTTTTACAAAACAAAATGCAAAAAATTGAGCTGCGAATTGGGCATTTTCAGAAAGTCCCGCCCCCAGTTCGTGACGTCACGCCAAACGTCTTGCATCGCTTGTGAATCAAAATAATGGCTTCAGATTCGGAGAATATGCTTTCTTGTTACACATCCAGTTATGAATATGATTCAAATAGTTCTGAAGAGGAAAGCATACATGTTTGCAATTGATTAAAGAATTATATGTTCCATTTTGAGGCATCATTGGGGGAAAATCTCTCACCCAAAAAAGAGGCACAAAATGGCGACCTCCAGTGGCCACTTCCGCTTCCACAGGCTCATAAATTCCTTATATGAAGCCTGGAGGCCCTCTTCTGGCGGCTTTTGGGTGCAACACAGTTCTCAGACCAAACATGTACAGCAAAATACATTGACGTGATGGAAGGACTGCTACAATGTGTCTTTTTTTCAGTCAGGGAGCGGTCCTTTCGTATATAGCTATATGCGGTGGAATCTTATTAAAATACGCTCAGTAGAAGTCATTTGAAGCTATTTTACAAATTATGGACAACTTGTCCGGAGATGTCGGTTGTCCTTTAAGGGACAGTAGTTTAATCACTAGCCTAATTTTACCGTCTTTCTTACAGAAATACACGTGCTTCTAAGAGTACAATGTGTAAGTACTCTTGTTATTGTGCTTGGAGCAAATTTTAAAATAAGTCGAATGCTTTCGTCGAGCTTCTTCTGGTCCATTACACAGTGCCCACTCGGTTTGCCTCACCTCGGTCAGCAGTGATTATTGGCCTGATGCAAATTCCTTGCATTTGAAATTTAAAAGGTCAGACAGGTGACAAAACTTGCTTTCTTCCTAGTTGGTTGCACTGTTCACAACAACATTGAACTCCACCAAACTGAACCCGAGCCAACTTGACTCCAGCATTCTGGTAGCCATTGGATACATGGTGTGCGGAGCTAAAGCAACAGACATTAGCTCTTTCGATGCTGTTGAATTCAGGTGAGCAAATAAACATCTTGATATTACTCGAAGTGAATCTTACTGAATCATTGTTTCCCCCTGGTGGTTGTAGCAAGGCGGTGCTGTGGCTGGGTCAGCTCAACCTGTCCTGCTCAGAAGAACAGTTGTCAGCGCTGGCGGGCCTGCTGACCGACAGTTTGGCTTTCGGACCCATCAGTTCATGGGGGTTGGAAGTCTTTATTGAGATAGGAAGTCTAGCAGGTACTCAGAATTCACCTATGATAAGCATTTGTTGAAATATTCACATGTCCATGATCTACTTGTCATGTCATGAACGAGGCTATTTGAGGTGACTTTAGATGAGAGGACGGGTACACCCTAACTGGTTGCCACCCATTCTCGATTTTAATCAAAAATGTGTAATGATCATGAAGAAAATCTATCACACATTGGAGGGACGGAACACCTGTGTGAAAAAGAATGATTCACTCTTCAGCAGTGGTTCTGAACTTTGTTCAAGGTATCGAACCAAATCAGTTCACCAAACCCTGCAGGAGTGAAAAATAAAAATATTATTTTTTTTTTTACAAAGGTTAAGAACCACTGTTTTAGAGACATTAAAAACATCATTTTTTTTAATTCCTTGCCCGTTTTCAAACCAAGGTTGTACATAATTGGATTGGATTAGATTGGATAACCCTGTATTAGACTCACAGTGGAGAAATGTACATTTCACAGCAGCAAAGTGATGAAAGGAAGAGGGAAGGAAAAGAAGAAGTAGAAAAACAAAATACAAGAGCTGCTGTAAAGGTAGTCAGTCACTCTTGTAGCGCCATCTTGAAGTCAAACATACAAAAAACAAAATAACAAAATAATATGGCATCATTCAATCTTAAGCACTTTCTGCAACCTCTTGGTTGTATGAAGCAGTTCTAGATGAAAGAGGGTGAGGATTAAAGCATCCTTTTCACCAGTAGATCACAGACGTCATGGTGCAATGTGCACGTCTGCTATAGGCTAAATGTTGAGAGCAAACACGAAGCTGTAGCATCCATTGACAAAAGGAGACTGTCTCACATCTCCAGTCCCATATAAATCCGCTTCAATTCCAAGCCGCGAAAGTTCCACAAACGCATTGATGCTCCTTTCTTCTCACGCAAGCTCCTCAACCCATGCATTCATCCAGCCGCAGACGGTCCAACAGCACTGACCTTTCCGCTGAACAAAGCGGGCTATGAAAATGCTGCCCATTACTGCCGCAAAAACACCACAATTGCTGTCAGGCAATAATCAGCAAATCAAAAACAGTGCAGGCATATTTCTGCTGCCGAAAAGGTGCAACCGCTCAGCAGTCTCCCCCTTGATGAATGTCATGGCCAAAAATGCCGGAAAACAATCCGTATCCGTTCCACATGACGCACAACTCAACGGGATTAAAGAAAACACAAAAACAAAAACAGAAAAGCAAGGCTGTTAGAGCACTTTGCTGACGGCTGCCTTCTCGGGCGCCATCTTGGACTTCTTTGTGCATTTTGCATGTCCATGTTTCAATCCCAACACGTATTCCCCACATTAACTTCTCACAGCTGGCCTCCCAGATATAGCCATGTCAGCCTTGGTAAAAGAGCAAATAGAAGGAATAACACCAATGGCTATCTCAATGATCCCTCCTGACAAGTTCGCTGTAAGTTGACTTCTTGAACACATTCTTCCTTTGACTCGAAGCTCATCACCGCTGTGAATGTTGCATTCCACTCATTCTTTTTGTGTCTTCTGTTTTCTTGTCCTCCTGTCGTACCACGTGAAGGTTGTGTTCCATCAGCGGCAGATCAGCATGTTCTCTCATGAGCAGGCTGCTGCAGTAACAGAGCAGCAAATCACAGCTCTGTCGGATGTTCAGAGGACTGCTCTCTTTATGGTGCTGACGCCCTGGGAGGACAGGCATGTGGATTTTAGAGGTGAAGACACACAGGCATCTTTTTTTAAATCTGTGTTCAACTTTTTCATTGTGTGTGTGTACAATATATACACACACCCTAATATTGATGAATAATTTAGTATGTTTAAAACTAGCAACAAACTTTCAGTGACAAAAGGTCAGGTTTTTGTTTGCTTCAAAAGGTGTGCAGTCACCCAAAGTTTTTACAAAAACTTTAAAAAAAAAAATCCAGAGTTCTGGTATATGTAGTAGTCTATCTTTAACTCATTCTCTGCCATACAATGGGCAAATATGCGTCCGCTCCAGTGCCAGGGTTTTTGTCTTTTTTTTGCCACAGAATATTAAGTTTTAGGACGACATAAACATTCAATGCAGCGTAAGAAACCTTACTCTCTTCTTTCATCAGAAAAAAGAGCTAATTCCTAATTTATATGGGTCTGGAGTAATATGCTGCACCCCCCCCCCCCCCCCCCCCGTGGGTGGGAAAAATATTGCGAGAGGTCTGACGAGCGCTTTATCGGCACGCCTCACAAGAAAAAACAAAACTTGAATAAATTTGTGAATGGCGCTTCACGTCATATTTTCAATACCCGAATAAATTTGGGAATGGCAGCGAATTAGTTAATTGGTAAGGGAACCCATAATTGTTATGCATGTTTATCTCCTTCTGGGTCAACTTTCGAGAAGACAGATTGCATCTAAGGTGCTCATTTAATTTACAGAAAGCTTAAGAACTCAACTCACACTCTTTGACCAAAGGAAATGATTCCATTACGGTTTGCTTGTCCGACTGCATTATTTTGAGCCTAATGCCATTCATTCAGTACTGGTCCAAATGGCTTCATCTGGTGCAATGGTAACAAACAACGAAATGTACGATGTCTGGAAACAAGCGTCTGTGCATCAGTGGTAGTCGAGCGAGTCAATACTGGACAGCAGCACTATTGCATTACTGTCTCTTGGATCAATAAGTTGTCACTATTACTTCCTGAGGAATAAACACCCAAGACATTTATTAATTTATTTACATTTACCAGTGCAGAAGGAAAAACATACTTTATTGACACTCTCACTTTGAAGACGATAATGAATTGATACGCATGTTTGTGTTTTTGTCATGTGGTTCTATGTGTTGTGTACAACACAAATACACAAAAAACTGAGTTCAATATTCTCTTGAGGGCGGAGAACAAATCAATTTTTTTTTCAAGTTTATTTTTGGTATTTTGGCCAAGCATGTCAAAAACAATTAAGTTTGTGCTCCACATAAATACTGGAAGCTTCAGCACTGACATTGTTCAGTGTTTGAACAATATTATGCACATATATTTAACAGTCAGATGTTTGCAATGATTTGAATGTACTCATTTAGGGAGGTCACAGGGACTGACGGTGAGCCCCAACTCTCTGTACCTGATCCTCGGCTTGCTGATGGTGCTGACGGGCCAGTGTGAGCTGACATACCCTGCTTAATGATACGATTATGCCATATCAGGGGGCACAGACTCGCACATATAAGCAAAGATATTTATTTGTGCAATACTAAACTGCTTTGAAACAATCACATTAGCATATTTAATGAATGTCCTCTCCATCCACGTTTTTTGCCACCTATCTTTATCGGGGTCCTGGCTGAGCTGGAGGCTACCATGCAGATGTCAAGGCCATGGTAGTACCATGGCCTTGACATCTGCCGTCTACAGGGCAGATAGTGGAGTGAATATAATCAACCATACTTTATTTCAAGTACAGTGATATCTTGGTTTACAAACACTTTATCTTACAAACTTTTCGCCTTACGAACATTAAATTTGAGAGAATATCATCTTGGCATACGAACTAGTTTTTGGCAAACAAACCAAACCACAGCGCCGCGGTGGCTGGCGGACTAGTTTTCCACACCCCCTTTGAGTACAGACATGGTTTGCTATTGAGTGGAGTACTTTTGCTATTAAAAAGACCGCACTACAGGCTAGTTTTAAGCCGAAGAGGACACAAAAGAAAATTACGGTCGAGCAGAAGAAGGAGATCATCGAAAAACACGAGGCTTGTGTGGCTTAGCGGCCCAGTACCAGTATGCTAAGCCGACCATTGCTACGTGTGGCTAAGGGTGTTTCTGTGTTGTCTAAGCAACGGTCTCAGACAATAGAAGAGGTTGAAAAACTTCTGTTGATTTGGATGAACGAAAAGCAGCGAGCAGGGTACCGTGTGAGTGAGGGTATTATCACAGAGAAAGCACAGCAACTTCACTCTGATATCATCAAGAGGCAACTACATCAACGACCAACGATTTACAAAGGTAAATAAAATGACTTTATTATATAGTACGGTTTATTTTGTTAATTACAATACAAAAGCACATTTATTATACATAAAGTAAGGTATATTTTGTGTAGTTTTAAGGCTTATTTAGTAGAAAATTGTTTAATGGGGACCTGTGGTCAAATTATGAGTACTCTAAGTTGTGTGTTTCTGAAATGTCAGAGATTTGCATTGTTTAAAAGTATCATTTATTTTGGTGTTGTTTTTTTGTTCCGTGTACTTGAGTGTCTTGTTATACATCCAAACTATTGTTACATTTAAATAACACGGCTTACTTCATTCCGGTTGCAAGCCATGCGGTTGTTTGTAGATGTTTATTAATTCATAATCATTGTAAAAACTATTCAGAATTTCTTTCAGATGGCTAATAAGATTTGCATCGACTCAGGGATACAATCCTGTAAAAAGCAACCAAGAAAGAGATTAAAGCATGGGTTGATGTTATGTCTGTTTTTAAAGATAATTTTATTCCATTTTTGTGTGGAGTATGCACACAATGTTGAAAACAACATCTATGCTGCTGTATTGTGGTGACCTTGAATAAAATGAAGAAAAAAAATCATGATTGAAATCAACGCATTGTGTTTATTTTGTGGTCACAGTTTTGTGACACAAGCTTAATGCCGAATTTCAGAACAACCTTGTTGTGCCAAATGCCGTTTGGTTCAAATGGGATGATGGGCCAGAGGGGCCTAGGCGGACGTACTTTATAGATAACAGCAATTAATTTAATTGCTTCATATTGAACTCTTTAAAAACAGCCTCTGTCTCTTTACAAATGAGGCAGACACCATTAGTATTGGATTGGATGTATGTATTTCAGTGAAGAGATGTCCAATTTCCACACATATTTGAACCGTTGGAAATCACAGTCAACATTCCTCCTTTTGTTGATTGTCGCCACTTTGGAAAATTGGGGTGCTCATTCAGTCAATTCCTCACATATTAATTTGCTGTTCCTAACTGTGCCTCTAGATGACAGTACTTAGCGCACACACAGATAAGAGGACTACTGCCCAATGTATTACTGGTACATGGGGAGGGAAGACATGATTAATTTTATGATGGAGGCTGCGGGCCAGAAACAAATTGACCATGGGCCGCATTTGGCTGCCGGGCCGGACTTTTAACATGTCTACTCATAACAATTATACAAACATATCATACAGCAGTTGCACATCTCTTAGCCATGCCCGTGCAATGGTTGTACTTAGTTTTGAATGAATAATTAAAAAAACAGTTTAGATGAGAATACCTTTATTCGTCTCGCAGTGGAGAAATTCACAATACACAGCAGCAAATTTATGAAAGGAAGAGGAAAGGAAAAGAAGAAATAAAAGAACAAAATATAGGAGCTGCTGAAAAGGCAGCCACTTTTGCGGCGCCATCTTGAAGTCAAAAAAAATATTACACAACACAAAAGACAGTTATTCAATTTTAACCATTTTCAGCACCAGCTTTAGTCTGATTATAAACACAATTTCAACAAATGATATGGTCAGTATCTTAAATCAATCATAAATCAATATCATGAATAAACTCATTCAATGCCAACCATTTTCAGACCTTCGTCTTGTACCTTCCCTCATTAAAAAAATGTGTAACTGATGTTTAATTGCAATGTTCTTCTAAGAATTTTAAACGTCATTGGGAATACAATCCATCTATTTTCTTATACAATAACCCTCACAGTGTCACATCCGTTCGAGGAATGGCGGCAGAACTCGAGGGACGACGTAAGGTAGTTAAGGTCGAATCCAAAATACACGGTGGAGACAGTGATTCCAATAAAGAGTCTTTACTGAGACACATGTATCCAACAAAACAGAAAATCAAGCAAGGTAGGCGGGCAACGGCAAAACAGACCTGCATGCGGAAGGGTGACGGGGGACTTACAGGAATACACCGACGACAACTGACCGGTAAGGGTAGCTTTTATAGCCAAAAGGCACAATTAAGGAAATGGGGAACAGGTGCGTGAGTCAGGAGAGCCAGGGAGGGAGGGGCCCGCTCCAAGGAGCAGCGGAGGAAGAGACAGGAGGGGAGGGGCACGCTCCTGGCGTCGACGAGGATGTGACACACATGAATTGTGGGGTGTGCTAGATATTATCCTTGAATCAACTGTGCACCCCCGCTCTCTGCACCAGAGGCCAGAGCGCACTAACCAGTCACCCTGCCACCCCAAACAATTACATATTTTACTCAGATTGCTATGGGAGGGTTGAATACTGTTTCCTGAAACCTATTTTACTAGCGTCAGTGACCCACAATATGCACACGACACCAAATTTGTCATTATCGCTATAAGAGAAGCAAAGTTATGGGCTTCTCAAGTACAAAATTTGCATATTTAAAATACAAAGTATGATTTCACTTGTGTCTAAGACACCTTTTTTCTTGAAAGATGAATTAAAGTCCCCATTATAAACCATTTCTACGTTGAGCCATAAGTATCAATCTTGGGTGTTGTAAATTATACGGGCAATAAAGACTTTCAATGTGAAGCAAGGTTAAAAACATATAAAAAGGTACACACAGCTTCTATTTAAACAGATCAACATTTAGGTTGTTGCAGGCGTGCACATTTCACCTTGAAGTCCCTGATCCAATCATGAAAAGGACACTTTGATCATCTCCTCTTTCATCTAGACTGCTTCATACAACAAAGAGGTTGCAGAAAATGCCTTATATTGAATGGCTGTATCTTTTGAGTTGTGTCACATTATTTATTTAGATTTTATTGTTTTGACTGTGATGGCGCCTCGAGAGTGGCTGCCGTTACAGCAGGTCTTGTATTTTGTTTTTCTGCTTCCGCCTTTCCTTTCCTCTTACTTTCATCACTTTGCTGCTGTGAAATGTAAATGTCTCCACTGTTAGAAGGCTAATCCAATCATATCAAAGAGTACATTTTCAGGCGTTTATCAAAAGTGTAAAGCGCGACCGATATATGATGTCATTCTTACGTAATCTAGTCGGTCTCTTCTGTTTTTGGGTGATATTGTCAAACTCTTTTCTCATTGTCTTGGGGGCCGGCGAGTAAACGGGCGAAACAATTACACAAACGAATATTGTCATTTTGGCTCTCTCTGGAAGTGGCGACATTACCAAGTGAGGTTCAGTCTGTGACGTGTTCAAGGTGGAAGCCTAGTGAACGTAACCAGCGGGCTGCAGCAGTGAGCAGCCTGTCTGTCTGTCAAACATTTAGCATCACGGCCAACATGGCGGACTGGGGTAAGAAACCAAGTCGGAGTGGAGAGCCACCGCTCCATTTTTCACTCGTCAGACACTTTGATACACGAGGCCATCGCTCATTTGTTGCTTAACTGCCGACTCGTATGTGACCGGCGCTGACACATTTTCTGTTGTCGTTTTTACAGACGCTGACAACTTCGAGCCGGAGGAGCCGACTCAAAAGGCGCCGCAGGACAAATGGGAAGGCGAAGACGAAGATGACGACGTTAAAGTGGGTGAACATGAGACAGTGGGCGCCCCAAGACGTGGCTTTTAACGCATTGACGACCAAACGCTTTGTCCGCGTGCTAGAGACGTTCTTTCTCCGGCCTTGGTGTGCTTCTTCACCATGGGTGGAGTGTGACAGTCAAGCGCTACCCACGTAGTTTAGCTAAAGTTAGCTGAATGCTACCGCATGTGCGATCTGTGTTGCAGTTTGCAGTTAGCGGCGTGCCTCTGTGCTTGTGGCTCTTTGTGGACGTTGTAACCGTAAATATTGTCACCCTTGGGTGTTTTGAAAATCAAAATATATCGATTTACAGTGTGCAGTAGTTATCCCCAAATCTTGGTCCAACAGAATTAACATGGTTAAAGCTAATCTCTCCCCGGACCGCCCGGTTGGCTAGCAGACCTGCTAACATACTGGCTAACTCAGCTTCAGTTTGCCTCTGGAATTCGGAGGAAGTAACTTAAACGTGATCAGCGCGGAAAGGCGCGTGTCGTCTTGTGATGGGCACTTTAATGCTCTCAATCAGTTGTCATGGCAGACTGTATGAAGTTAGCTCCTTTATGCACTGCTAGTTTGGGAACGCGGATAGCAGTCAGTCAGACCAACTAGTCCTGTCTGATGACTCATCCAACATCTTGCGTTAGCTCCAGAAATTTCCGTTTATTTTGAGGTAGTGGTGCTTGAGTTGCTGTGACTGCAGGTGTTTTTACCTGAATGCTGCTATGGTGTCAGGGAAATTGCTGGTTGGGGGCGGGTTACTCAATTGTTGGCTTTTGCAGAAAGAAACTGATGAACTAAGTTCGAATTCATAACACTGGAATTATTCCCCTGAGTAGAGTAAACATGTTGTGACCAATGTTCATTGTCAATCTTTGTATCTTTGTTAGACTTAATAACGACCTTGATTTAACAGGTTCTAATAGTGTTCAAGAAATGAACATATTTACCAATCAATGTCGTCACAATATTCTGGTTGAGTTGTCATTATTTTTTCAAGCTCTTCAAGTTTTTTTGTAATAAAAGCAATACATCCTAAGTTCAATTTACAATATTGGATTTAGTAGGCATGACTGTTTTTAACATTTCAGATATGCGCATGTGGTCTTTTTGAAAATAGGTTTACGTTTCTATGTTCCGAGAAAACTTTGTTTTCCAATCAAGAGAGAATTGTCATGCTGTCAACAATTTTACTACTGGCTGATACTGAATCAAACTACTGACAGTTATTTTTAATCTGCCTGGTTTCCTAGTTTGTTGCTTTGTCACTCTCACTTTCCCACCGAATTCACCTTGCAGGACAACTGGGACGATGAGGAAGATGAGGAGAAAAAAGAACTGAACAAGACAGGTAATTAATAATTATTTGGCACTTCTGACAGTTGCTGTTTGGTCAATTATCGTGATTCCTTTACAGAGGCAAAACTCCCCGAAAAGAAAAAGTTGAGTGAGAAGATTAAAGAGCGAGAAAACCGTTTGAAGAAAAAACAACAGCAGTTGAATGAAAAAGAATTGGAAGTGGGTTCATTTGCTCTCCCCTTTGCTTTTGTTATTTTCCCGCGTTCCTTATGCTCATCTGCTATTCTAGGAAGATCTGACCCCTGAAGAACAACTGGCAGAGAAGTTAAAAGTGCAGAAGCTTCAGGAAGATGCTGACTTGGAGTTGGCAAAGGATGCCTTCGGTATGCCGAGAGTATTTTTGTCGGGCCTCCACCAGCGCGAGTTAGTCAAAATGGGGGTAAACCCAAATTATTAAGAATGTCTGTGGAATTGTATTTTTTTTTATTTGATACACCTTTGTCCTATCTACAGGAGTGGTCCATCGATGAGAAGGTTTCTTCAGCCGTCATCTGTACAAAAGTGAAGGTTTCGGACGTTTCGCCTCCTATCCAAGAGGCTTCGTCAGCGAACTAAAGTCTGATCGGCCCCATTTATATATCCCTAGGGATATATAAATGGGGCCGATACGACCAGTCAGACTTTAGTTCGCTGACGAAGCCTCTTGGATAGGAGGCGAAACGTCCGAAACCTTCACTTTTGTACAGATGACGGCTGAAGAAACCTTCTCATCGATACACGTTTGTCCTATCTCTTGATTTGTATTAGGATATTTTTTTTTGCCCTTTTATAAGATAAGTTCCCCAAATCCAAATTCTCCACCGTGTTTGTCCAACACAGACCAACGTTCTGTTTAATTCAATCTCCTGTTTAGAGATACCTCTGATGCAACTTTTCCTTTTCCTCTGTCATTACCTGCCACAAGATAAGCATTTAACCTGAATATCAACCACATCTGCCTTCACTATCCATGATTGCATAACCCATTGTTTTGTTGTGTTTTGTGTGTCCAGGAGTTGGTGGCGGGTCTTCAGTAGCTGGAATTGATGCAATGTGTCCGTCTTCCAAAGAAGAATTCACTGAGTTTGAAAAGTTGCTAAAAGAAAAGATATGCCAGTTTGAGAAATCGGTGCACTATTCAAGTTTCTTGGACTCATTGTTTCGGGAACTCTGTATTTCATGTAAGCCATTGTTACGGGTGCAATTACATTATGTTGCTAATCCGGTTGCTCATCAGGTTCTTAGACATGTCTGACCTTTAACAAATTGTTACCTTACAGTGGAAGTGGATGATTTGAAGAAAGTCAGTAATTCCCTCTCAGTTCTACTTAGTGAAAAACAGAAACAAGAAAAGGTAAGTCTGCTTCTAATAATAATAATAATAATAATAATAATAATAATAATAATAATAATAATACATTTAATTTACAAGCGCCTTTCTGAACACTCAAGGACACTTTACAACAAAGACAGCACACAAAACAGTAAAATCATGCATCATTCTACATGTTTAACAGATCTTGACTGCTAGGGGGCGGTCTTTACCAATTTGAGTGACTTGCTACCCCCCCCCCCCCCCCCCCCCCCACACACACACACACACACACATGCACACCTGAAGAAGAATCACAGGTGTCTTTAGAATAATGGAATAAAGTTGTTTCTTAGACATGGGTGTATTACAATGGAATCTCAGCCATTGTTAATAGAAGGGTTCATGTTTAAGGTTTAGGTTCCTCTATGTAATAGTTTTATTACAATGACAGTAAATAACCGAATGACCCTCTTCAAAAGCCATAAATTACTCTCACTTTTCATACGTGTACATTATGAACGCTCATCCAAACGCACCTGACCTACATGTCAGCAATAGCCAAATATGGCAAATACGGGCGGAAGAAAGCACTCTGGAGACAACTGATTCTGGAAAGTTCCTTGAATTAACAGTGTTCATTTTATTTGCATTTAATTTGTTTGCTCATTTAAGTAACCAGACGCATATAATAGGTGTTTCGTGGCGATGGCTACAGTTTCTCCATGACAGTTGAGTTGCATAAGGTGTAATTACGTAGACCTTAGATCTTTTTCTACGTCCTCCCACCTTGCTACTCTGTCAGTATGAGATAAAATGAGGCTCATCCAACATATGGGACTATATTTCCGTCTAGAAACATGTTTTTCTGGGGGGTGCATCAAATGACCACATGCTTTTTGCGCACCCATGTCACATCACTGATTTGTTCTGTTCTCATTACAAGTCTGTAGAATATCCCTAAATGTAGGGTTTTTGCCCCTATGTTTGAGACAGTCCACCTATACTTTTCTTTTTCTTGAAACCAATCTACTTTGTTTATGATAATCACTATTTTTGTTGCTAAGTTCATCATGAATCGCATTCCGGCCCTTTTATCAATCATATTGTGAAAATGAGTAACGTCAAAATTGATTTCAAGTTAGGAGCCACAGTGCTCCCACCTAAATGTTAGTCGAGAGCAACGGTCCTCAAACCCTTTTTGTCCCCACCAAGGACCAGTTTAATGTCAGACGATATTTTCAAGAACCTACCTTTCAGGTGTGACGGATGGTTACAACAATGTGATACAACCTATATGAAAATGGTGGTATTTTCTTAGCAAAAATGAACATGAATCTTGACACAAGTTACGTCCGGTCTGTCCGCAACGCTCTGGTCGCTATGGTAACGTTTAGAGTAAGGTAAACCACAAATACAAAGTGCATGAAAAATACCACTCACCATCGCCGCATGTAATGCAGAGTGGTCTTGGTGCGTGGGAATCTCCAGTTGACATAAATCCATATTTTAAGTAGAAAATCCTGATAAAGTCTATTAAATGTAACCTTTTGCTTGGCAGTCGTACGCTCTTCTGTCTCCTGACTGAAGCTTTTCCCCTTACCAAAGAAACTTTCCAAATACAGTAAAGTCTCGTTGTATCGATATCGGTTATATCGATAGTACTGCTTATTACGATACTATTTCTATGAACGCAAGAAAATTTACATGCCGCAGGATCGGATATATCGATAGTCCGGTTATATCGATATTTTTTCCGACTCACGAGAATATCGATATAACTCTTATACTCTTTTTCCATACTGACATCAGAAAAACGTTTTATAGCATCTAAAATACCCAAAACATGCAGGATGATATTTTTAGTCAAATGCAAAACACCAATAAAAATGACTTAAAGTGTGCTGAAACTTCTAATTTCGCCATCAACATGGATCAACACAAAGTTTTCAGACCAAACAAAGTACCGCAAAATGCATTGACGTGATGAAAGGACTGCTACAGTGTGTCCTTTCTTGGTCAGGGGCCTTCCTTCCGTAGCATGACGTCAGGACTCGTCACCAACTCAAAAACAAGACTTCCTGAATATTCAGTGTGAGTCTTAAAACGTAAAATATAGCTATATGCGGTGGAATCTTGTAAAATACGCCCAGTAGAAGTCATTTGAAGCGATTTTAGAAATTATGGATACAACTTGTCAGGGAGCCGTCGGTTGTCCTTTAAGATTCCAACATACAGTAAAGTCTCGTTATATCGATATCGGTTATATCGATAGTCCCGCTTATTACGATACTATTTCTATGCACGCACGGAGAAAATTACATGCGCGCAGGGTCGGATATATCGATAGTCCCGGTTATATCGATATTTTTCGGACTCCCTAGAATATCGATATAACGAGACTTTACTGTATATGAAATGGAAGTACGTACTTTATTCTTTCTGTGCAACTTGGTACCAAATGACCCGTGTTCCGGTCCACGGCCTTGTGTTTGGAGACCCTTGGTATGGAGTCCTGCCTTTAAAGTCACATTTGTGTTTGTTATTGAGTATACATGAATGACAAAAACTGATTTTACAAAAAAAAATCTGAATTGAACATCCTGTCCTGCCATGTGAACTTGGCCTTTGATGAACCAAAGTTTTTGTATTTTATGCATTTTAATTCTGTGACAAAATGGCCAACATAAAAAATAAGCACAACCTATTGAATACGTCTGTGTAAGCTCTCAGTCGTACAGGAGTGGTCCATCGATGAGAAGGTTTCTTCAGCCGTCATCTGTACAAAAGTGAAGGTTTCGGACGTTTCGCCTCCTATCCAAGAGGCTTCGTCAGCGAACTAAAGTCTGACTGGTCGTATCGGCCCCATTTATATATCCCTAATGTCCAGACCTGGTGGCGCCGGACACAGCTATGATAGGTCCCTACTCTCAGGTTGGGGGAGGCGCGGGACCCCCCCCTGTGGCCCCACTGATTGTTCCTACATTCTACAACCTATTGAATAAAATACTTTTCTCGCTATCGAAAACAATTGCTTCTACTGTCTATTGTCACAATCATAAAATTTATTTAGTAATCTTACTTTGGTATATGCATGTGGAACAATTAAATTTACATGAGCAAAAACTAAGGTTTTGTTTGATATCATCTTGCATGAAAGTTCCAAATGTTTTTTTTTTTGTGTGGAATTTTTTTTCTTCTCAGAATTAAAGTGAGAAGTATTTTCTTCATTACAAATTTATAGGTTACATCATGAGAAAGGACCCGTGATGTGAACCACTGATACACAAGCGTTTCAAATAGCAGACTATTTGACTTTAACTTGTTCTCTCTCTAGCAAAACAAAGGGAAAAAAAAGAAGAAAGGTGTCGTACCCGGTGGCGGTTTGAAAGCACAAATGCGAGATGAATTGGACTATGGCGGCTTTGACGGTGGCTATGCCCAAGACTACGAGGACTTCATGTGACCCAGGCTCCATGGCAATCGTCCTGGTGCCCTTCCGACCCTGAGTTTTGCAGCTCTACCTTATGCTGTCCAGTGCCATCCTGGAAGTTCAGAACTATTTGTTGCACCCTTCATCTTGCTTCAGTGACTTCAGGGACTGTGCTGGAAGCTTCCAGTCTCACCTTTTCATTTATGTTCAGAGATACGCAATTGCCTTTTTAACTCTCTTCATACAGCCTGGACTCACATGCAAACATCCGAATAATTCAGTTTTTATCTGTTGGGTAACCCTGCTCCAAGGGATTATACTTTGGAACTGCTGTCGTCTGTTGTCAGAGCTCATTTTCAATGCAATGTTGCTTCTGTCCCAAAAGCAGACCCAGTATTCGAGTTATACATGTCGTGACATAGAAACAGAAGGTTCTATGCAAATTCTTAAACCAGAATGTCATGTATATATTTTAGATCTCACTTGAGGATGGTTCTTTTACAGATGAGTATATAGTATCTATAACCGGTTGCCAAATACAAATAATTCAACCCGCAATTCATGTTTTCAACTGCAGAGGTTTTGTTCTGGTCCCCTGAAACTGACATCAAAGTGGCGAATGTACGTTTACAGAAAGCACACTGTTAGCTGTAAGGTTAAAACGGGTAAAGAATAATGAATTGACTTGAAAATTTGACTGCCATTCTAATGCTATGTCTCTGGATCGCCTCCAAAAATTGGGGGCAAGCGTATTAAGTGGTATTTGTCGGTGCACCGCAAATGAAATTTGCCATACCATACGAGTGCTTGAAAACATTGGATAGATGAGATTGATACAATTTATTAAAATGGTCTCCTTATCATTACTTCTGCCGGCTTGCATCAAGTATGATTAGGATCATGGAATTTATGGGGCTCTGCCTACTCTCATCATATGGGTGAAATCAATTGAGAGCAATTTATTTCTCCTTTTTCTAGATCTTGACCACTTTCAATGTTACATGGGGAATTTGGCTACTGTGTTGACATTTAGACTGCTGAAGTGTTTTCTAAGCATCTAATTTAATAAATCATTGGTCAAAACAAAGGTGTATTGCTGTAATCACTAAAATGTTTTAATAGTAATAAATATTATATTTACAAGTTTCAAGAAAATACAGGAACGGCATAAGAATCACTTCGTGGAAACAAATTAACGGCATAAAGACATGTACTTTAGCTTTGGTAGTTACAGATTTTGTTAATATGTAAAACATTCCAATTGAATATTGCGCCCAAGTCAACATTAATGTCGCACGCGCTCATTGCTGAATCTTGATGCACTTAGCTTCTGACCTTTGCACCTCTTCCTTTTGGATCTCTGGTGCTGCGTCTTTGACCATTTCGGGAAGTGTTAGCTCTTTGTCGACGCCGGTTTTGTCTGCCTTCAATTCTGCCACCGCTTGTGGCTATCTGACCTTGCGAATTTTGCAAGGTCTGAAAGAAATTTTGACGAGTAACCTCGCGACCACCACATGTGAACATCAATGCGACACCCTCGCTGCTCTTCATGACACGAGAAGTGCCGTCAGAGGTGCCATCAAAGCAGCGTCCGAGAGCAATTTCTTTAGCAGTGCGTGGATCCTGATCCGTGACTGTATAAATGCCGTAGTTATGACCGAGTGGGTCAAGAGGTGCTAGCATGGTGAACTCATTGGTGTCATTGTTGACAGCTAGCGGTAGGTGGTTCACCAGGTACTCCTGGAGGAGTGGATTGACATGATCTCTTTTGCAACTACCCTGTGGAATCACCTTCACCAACGTACGGTCAACGCGTCCCTGATCATACAACATCCCGCTGCACTTGAATTCGAGACACACTGCCGATACCGCCGTTTGGTCCATGTCGCGGATGCTTCGGATATCTCTGAGACCGTACAGCTGGCCGACTGTCTTTGGATGAGTGCCCCCCATATTGTGAGATCGCACGTTAATCTCATGTGGGCTGTTGATCTTGACTTTGATGTAGCAGGCACGGTATTCCATCGGTTTAGGCCACCAACTGAGGTAGTCCTCTGTCCAGCTCATTGGGTCGTCCTCATTGAATGGCACTGTGTTGTAATCATAACGATCTCCTTCTACTCGTGAGAAGCGGAAATGTGCAGCACTGAATGGTGCCTCCTCACATTCTTTCAATTTTTCAAACGCGTACACTGGTCCGTTAGCCTCTTCGGCTGTGTTTGGACTCGGTTTTGCCAAGTTGATGCTAAACGCTGTCTTCTTAAGTCTGGTGTTGTCGTGATCCGTGCGCCTGTAGTTCAGCCTGCCCAGGTAAGGCTGCGGTACTCCGATGACATTTGGATTGAGTTTGGGAGTAGAAGCCACAGCCTCCAGTTCCTCGCCTCCGAGGTTGGCCATGACGTACGCGGTGTAAGCATCTGCCTTTTGCTCATCGCAGAAAGCTGGTAGACAAGCGCCGTTCGAGCCAGTGATGACACTGTCGAAACGTCCCCAAGCGCGAGGGTTAGAGGAGTAGCCCGCTGTGGGCTCCATATTTATGAGACTCACTACGACTCCCTCAACTTGTTCACTCGGCATGAAGCGTTCGCTGCGGAAGGCCCTCACTTTCACATAACACCTCCGGTTCTCTGGGACGTCCAGATTAAAAAGCCGCCGCTCTCTGATCTCCAGGTTGCCAATCAGAAAAGTTCTCTCCTCCCTTTTTCTTCTTGATTTCTTTTCCAGCTTGAGACTTCCCTCCTCCTCCCACAGGCCTGTTTCAGGATTGAGTGACCAAAGCTTCATGTTTCCAAGATGTTCGGGCATCGTAACCTGAGCAGAATCCAGGAACACCTTCACCTCACCTGCATTCAAGGGTTCATTGGTTTCTGTGACTCTGAAATCAACTGAAAACATCCCATAGGTTCTCAGTGGCAAAGTATCTCCTTCATTTCCTACAAAGCTGAGATCGCTTTGAGCCGCGATGGCTGTGGAAACATCTCTGGGGTCAAGAAATGTGACACTGGCATTGACGTCACCCACAAACACTTCACCGTTTTCTTTATAGAAAGAATTGGGAGGAATCTGAATGTGAGCCATCACTTCTCGACCCTCTACGTCCCCAAATTCAAGTGTGTTTGTTTCTGAGGACCGAATGGTCATGGGAGCTTTCTTTCGTGTGAGTTTAATTTCATGGTACACAGCACCCCCTTTGGCATTGAATGGAAGCACCTTTGTTGTGTTGATGAACGTATTCATGTTGTCCACAAAAGTCAGGACTAATCTCTCCGTCTCAGGTGGAACATGGATGGTGAAGGTGCCTTTGTAGCCCGTACGACTGATTCTGATGCCATTCATAAAGATGTGGCCAAATCTCATTGGCTCAGCGGTGTCTGCAGCTATAGCTCTTCCATGCACAATAGCCTTAGTGTCCACACATTTCTGACAACCACATTCGGAAACGACCATTGTGGGCAGTTGGTAGCCTTGGCATGTCAAGTGCCTTTCCTCCATTTTTGCCACTCCGCAGCAGTATGCCACTTTGTCTTTGCATCTGATACCGTTGTCCAACTGTCCAACACATGTGCTGGAAGGACATTTGCCAATGTTGTAGTAGTAAGAGTTTGTACTGTTTTGGTAGCAGTCATGTGGAAGACGTATGAGGTGAGGATCAGGCTCTGGATTGCATGAATGGCTATTTTTGCCTGAGGGAACAAGGAAATATAATTTAATTACTCAATTTTTAGCCTTTGTTTCTGTGTAGCTAGCTATTCTTGTTTTCCCAGTAAGCTGTAACATACCAATGATGTTGAGCGTGGCCTGTTTGGTCTTAATGGCCCCAGATTGACCACTTGCTCTGCAGTAGTACTCTCCAGCATGTTCAAGATGCAGATTTTTCAGAACCAAGATGCTATCGTATTTCCTTTCTAAGAGGCTATTGTTGTGGAACCTTTGTTTAGGAAACACAGAGAGGTTAGAAAAAAATTGAAAGAACGTGAAGATTTACAATATTCAAATGTCATGAAAACATAGTTACAGTATATTGGACATATGCTATGAAGTCTTACCATTGGTACTTGTCAGGTTGTGGTGTACCAGCCACATTACAGCAGAAGGCAACAGTTTGTCCCTCTCTCCTGGCCTTGCTCTCAGGGTTGCTCAACACTCGAAGCTTCTCTGACCAGCGACAAAAATCCAAATACACATCAATTTTCATCCACTTCTGTTCTTACTTACAATAATTTTTACTGTACCGGTTCTTTTGAGCTGCACGCTGAGGACTGTGGTACGCTCAGCGCTTTTAGGAAGCAAAACACTTTGAGTGGCGTGGCCTTGCAGTCTGATTTTCAATGTGGTGTTGCCATCAGGGCAGAGGCCGGGGATCCGGAAATGGCCATTGTGGTCTGTGAGGGTTAGGAGTTTGTTTGAGCCCAGTATTGCAGCCCCTTCAGCAATGAGAGCACCAGAACCACGGACGGATCCCAGCAAGATGTGCTCTTCACACATGCAGGCATTGCACTCTGCATTCACCCTTCCCATCACACAGTGTAGGGTGCAATCTAAAAATTGGGTAAAATAGCCACCGTATTCAGTCAATGATGATATACCATAATTTCAATGCAAAATTTGTCATGTTGCAGTGATGATGGTTCAGGGAGAACGTTGTTTGAAGCAACCAATGTCAGGTTACCTGTCAGACACTCGGTTCCGTGACATTCTTTCCTTTCTACCTTTGGTCCATTGCAAAGCAGTGTAGGAGGCCTGCAGCTTCTGGAGCGAATTTGGACTCCCGCTTGACCACAGAGGGCAGAGCATGGACCCCAGTCTGTCCACAGACTCCAAGTATCTTGAAAGTTGAGGCTGTTACCTGAGAAGAAACAGAACTGCAGCCGTAGTACACCACAAAGTAACAATGACACCAATTGCCTACTGGAAAAATCATCACATCAAGATCCGTACTGGTGAAAATTTTGAGAACAAACCTGTGGGACAAAGGAATCGAACCGCATAGTTGGAGCAGTTACGCTCCGGGCCTTGTTCTTCATTGAGGCACCAGAAGCCCACAGTTGGGTCTGCATGCACCTTCTCTCCGGTTTCACGGGCAGGGATCCAATCAGTGGTTCTGGCCTCCAGCGCTCGGGGACTCTCACACACACGAGCTCGATAGTAAAAACGGATGGCGTCCAGTTGCTCGTAGTCTCCACGGCCTCCCGGATGGTCCACGTTGAACCATGTGCTCCATTCGTAGTTTTCTATTGGTGGTTCAGAAGCAAAAAGGGAATTCACATTGAGGTGAATGATAGAGTTCCACTTCAACACACCGAAGGTGTTGAAATATCAAACTTTACCATGAGAGCGGGCCATAGAAGTGCTTGAAGCTTTGCTTCCCCATTGTTCTGCAACAGAGCATAGATTTTGTTTGCTTTATTTTGTGATTGTGTGTGCTGATAATCACAAACAGTGGAAAACCTCTACAAAAAATACACATTATTGTATATATATATATATATATATATATATATATATATATATATATATATATATATATATATATATCAAGCACAAGATGAGACAAACAAATAAATGCGTGTATGTGTGTGTGTGTGTATGTATTTGTTTGTGCGTGTGTATGTGTGTGTGGGTGCGCATGCGCGCGTGTGTGTGTGCGTGTGCGTGTGCGTGTGTGTGTGTGTGTGTGTGTGTGTGTGTGTGTGTGTGTGTGTGTGTGTGTGTGTGTGTGTGTGTGTGTGTGTGTGTGTGTGTGTGTGTGTGAGAGAGTTTTGGATACATTTTGCAAATGTACTTTTTTCTTTGATATCTACATGTCAAATGACACAGTTAAGTTTTAATGTAAAAGGTTAGTTCTGTGAGGGGTCTGTCCTCCACCCAGTAGAAAATAAAGTAGACCTTTAATTGCTTGCCTAACTGTGTATCTCCAAGCAAGCCATCCCAGATTTTACAACATACTACCCACAAACAGAGTTTCTCTGTCTATGACCAGAAAACTCAGCCAGGCAAAGCAATAAAGAGAGGCTCGCTACCAAATTACATCAGAGTGCTATCATGTCGAAGGTAATAGGTAAGCTTTGCCACAATGTTTGCACAGATGAGCAAAAAGTGTTATCAACTCGAGCTTCCGATAACCAAAATATCCTCAAAAGTTTGGCAGAGTAGTTGAAATGGAGAAAAATATTTGTGTTGGCAAGATGTACTGTATACACATATTGACTACCAAGTGTAATTTGGCATATTACTGATGAAGTGCTGCCTGCCCTGTGAGTGAATATAATGACTTTGTTTTGTCCTCATGGAGGTCTGCTCAGTCTGTGGGCTTCTTATTTATTTAAAATAAGTTCAGTGTTTTTTATACGTTGAAATTCTCCAGAAGGGGAATTTATTAGCAGTATTTTGTAGAAAGATTTTATTCAGAGATGAAGAATGTCAGTTTTCACAAATATCAAGTGAGCTTTGTGAAAGACTCACCCTTTGCTGAGAAAAATGGCGCTTGGCTGATTCCGACCATGAAAAGGATGAGAAGCCTCAATGACATTGTGATGCCGTGCCTTCGTATTTGACCCTCAAACTTTCAACCTCTGGTCATGTATGTTGTACACCAGGACCTCGGCAGAGGATAGAACACAGCGGCACAACGTCACCACTGTTGGGGGGAGGGGGGGGGGTTAAAAACACAACTGTTTAACTATGGGAAAAAAGGGGAAAATCATATTCTATGACAGACAAACTTTTCCACGCACAATTCTCACTGTCACTGATTTCGAGGTGAACCCACACAGCCTGGGTGGAAGTCAGACAAGTGAACAGCTATACTATCAGTCCCATTTTCAACAAAACTGGCAACAAATGTATTTAAACAGGAACAAACATGCCTTTAAACATTGACTAGGCTGTATTTGAGGGAGGGGCTGGAGCAAAGAAGAAGGGAAAAAAAAACATTGTCAAAGCTCCCACTCGGATTTCACATCTGTGTTAGCCATCACCATTTGTCAAGGGGACTCCCAAACATTTCTGCATCCACTTACAAAGCAATTAACATACAAAAATTTGTTTTCATGTTAACGCATTGGAAATATACATTATATGCCCAACTGGCCACATTTACACTCAATTCAATATTTTGATGCATATTACCAAAAATTACAATGAATTAATTCTAGATCTCCCATCCACGAGCAGCATGAATTGATTTGAAAAAAAATCACAAGTTTTACACGGGCAAATTTGCCATATGATTACAATGAAAGCAACTAGAAACTTTCAACCTTTGGTTGGTTTCACCTCATTAATGTCAGAAACAGTTTAATATCAAACGAATAGCTGTGGATTATTATATAATGCTCTCAGGATAAGGTAGAACGAGCAATACTGTAGCACATATCTTACCTGTTTATGCAGTGGCTATGCTTGCCTATGATTATCCACGTCTCGCATGTTCCTCTTCCCCTCCTATGTCAAGTCTTTTCTCCTCTTTAGTGTGTTTCAGCACCCTCCTCCAGTGTCTCTTTTATACTGTTCTGCCGTTAGCACCACTCCTTCAGGATCTCTGCAGTACGTCACAGTATAGCTTCGTTACGTCTACATAATATCTTGAGAAATCATCATCATCCTCGTCCGGTACGAATGTGGTTGTCTATGTGAGACGAAGGGGAAGACGAGGGATGTAAGTAAACATTATTGCTCAAATGGCTTGAACTATTATGAATAAACAGTAAAGAGATGAAAAATGAATATATGCAAATGCTTTTCACCTGTGTAATTAACCCCGCTCTCTACATTTATAGTTAAAATTGATCATCAATCACAGTGATTCCAAAGATCTATTTTTTTCAAGTTTAGCAGGAAGTTCACGTAGGCGTAATTTTGCTCTGAAGTTAGACAAGCTGCAGTGGAAGGCAAAGGGCACCATCTGGAAAATTTGAGTTTGAGTAAAACTATCCAACGTTTAGGCTAAAGCAAATTCTGTATATATAGTGCTGCATATCTTAATGTGAAAGGATGAAATTATTGTTTTTTTAAGGACAAGAAATTGGCGCTGCTGTTTCCTCTGCCAACAGAATACTTGCGGCAATGAAATATATGTGCATGCACAATTTGCACAAGGTGAACCTTCGCATTTCCAATTCATTAACTTTAAATGTATTTTTGCACTTGAAGTTCTTCTCCAAATATTCCATGGTGAGTGAAGAAAACATCTTTCTACAATGAGATTTGACCCCAGTAACTATCATTCAACAATTAAACCCGCCTTGGAACTGCATCTATGACTGTATTTTAACTTGCGTCATGTTGATGGTAGTTGGACAGCCAAGTATATTTGAGGTGGTCTGGATCGGATTGGATGGATTAGCCTTTATTGGTCTCGCAGTGGAGAAATTTACATTTTACAGCAGCAAAGTGATGAAAGTAAGAGGAAAGGAAAGGCAGAAGTAGAGAAACAAAATACATGACCTGGTGTGAAGGCAGCCACTCTCGCGGCCCCATCCTTAAGTAAAAAAAACAAAAACTAAATAACAAATAATGTGGCATGACACAAAAGACGCAAACAGTCATTCAATCTTAAGTGCTTTCTGCACCCTCGTTGTATGACGCAGTTCTTGATGAAGGAGGCGAGGATCAAAGCGTCCTTTTCACCAGTGGATCAGGGACGTCATGGTGAAATGTGCACGTCTGCTACAAGCTAAATGTTGAAAGCAAACACGAAGCATCCATTGTCAAAAAAAGTCTCACATCTCTAATCCCATCTGAATTTGCTTCAATTCCAAGCTGCAATAGTCCACATACACATCGGCGCTGTGTGCTGACCCTCCTTTCTTCTCATCGCGGGCTCCTCAAGTCATGGATTCACAGACAGACGCAAAAAAAGCACAATCGCCCCAGAGCTTGTCAAGCGATGACGGTCAAATGGCACCTCCATTCCTCCCAAATCAAAAACAGTGTGCAGTCATATTTCTGCTGCCCAAAAGGCGCAACCGCTTAGCAGAGTCTCCTACTTGATGAATGTCATGGCCAAAAATGCTGAAAAATGCTGCCTTTTCGGGCACCATCTTTACTTCTTCTGCTACTAAGAAAAAGCAAAAAATGCCCTACCATTTAATGGTTTTATTTTGTAGAGCAATGTTATGTTATCCTACAAATATTAAACAATCACAACTATTTTGAAAATAAAGACAGAATATAAAAAAAAAAAACAATAATTGCATCTTACTAGGCCCAGTAACATATTTAAAGAACAGCCATACACTGTAAATACTGTCCAATATATCGTTTTTTTTTAATGTTTCTGAATTTGTGAATGAATGTTTGACAGTTCTCAAAAGACAGTGGCCGATTTCATTTACAGTTGCAGTTATATTTCAGAAGGAATTTCGACATTTGCTTGAAAGTCCAACTTTATCGTGGCTTCCCCCTCCCCTTTTTATAAAGTCTTGTCACTTATACATCATTTTCCCAGTGGGTTTGCCAATATTTGTTCTACTATACACAAAATACACGTGTGAATGTTTTTTTGTTGTTGTTGTTTTAATGTGCCAGCCTCATTTCAAGACTACCAATATATATACAGGTAACATCCGAATTACGACCGGGTTCCGTTCCGACAAAACAATCCTAAATCAAACGGTCGTAAATCGAAAAGCATTCAAAATGGCTGACGCGCAGATCACGTGATCATAAATGACACGCTGGCATCTCCTATATGACAGGATAGTATAATAATAATACATTTCATTTATAAGCGCCTTTCAAAACTCTCAAGGCCACTTTAAAGTCACAGAATATTCTTTCTGCGGGTGACGATGTCAATCTGTTGTGTTTAAGCAACGTTTTCTTTTGAATACTATTATATACCAACATGTTGACAGTTCATTTATAAATCTTATACGTTTTAGTGCCATTTTAATAATTTTAGATTTCGTATTATCGATCTTTATTACTGTGTTGGCGCACACGCTTTCTGCTGACGCCAATACGCACGGCTTCCCACGCAATGCGAGCTTTCCAAAAATCGCTCTCCCAGCTAACGGAGAAGCCTGAAGAGGTCACATGTCTCAAAGAGGGTGACCGTAAGCCCGACGGGGGCGTTTGCGTCGCAGCAATCCCACCCGCTCAGCCTCGGCGTCGGTGGACACCCCTCCGTCCCCATGATTGTCACATTCGGATTGACAGCTGGGGGCGAGCCCACGCCTCCCCGCTTCCAACACTTCCTTCTTTAGGACAACGGGTAGGAAAACGGGACGCTGTCAACTTGTATTTGTACTTTGTATTACCCTGGACTTTTTATATCTTCGTCCGAGCCCCCCCCCCCCCCCCCCCAGTTTTGAAAGCCGCTTATAAATGAAATGCATTATTATTATTATTATTACTACAGTATGATGATATTTCCGTTTCTGCACTACCGCGTACGAGTTGCTTCTCGCCATTGTCGGGTTTCCCATTGCCCACCCCCCCACTCATCGTTTTTGGTATTCTTTATTTTTGATTATTCCCCTGTGCCTCTTTTTGGGACCAGCGCTTTATGTTATATTTTAATAAATCATCCTGCACGGACCTCTGTCTGTCGCGTTGCTGGCTGTAGCGGTGGCAGCCATATAATTAAAAAAAAAAGCGGTCGTAGTCGTAAGTACGGGTGGTCGTAACTCGCGCCGGTCTAAAATAGCTTCAAGATACGCATCAAAGATTATTGTAGTAGAGTATTATTTTTGGCATTATCCTCATTCCCTCATTGCCATCGTGTTCCAGGCTCCCCCTTGCTGCTGTTTCCTGTATTTTTTGGTCCTTTCTCAGAACTGCAGGATGTAGTGTTCACTTTCTCCCTTTTTGCCATGCACAGTGGCCCCCTAATGACAGTAGCAGAGGTCGCTCAGCATGCTTTTACTGGAATAGTCATTAGATTGACCAACACCAACTGTGAGTGCTCTCTATCTAACCTTTTTCTCCTCCTTCTTTCTGTTCTCACTGCTCCGAAGAATTTTCAAAGGCTCAGACCCTGCGTAACCATACGGATGGTGTGAATGTTCCTACTGTATTGCTGCGAGCACAGAATAATTCTGTGCTTCAAATAAAGCACCACTTTTTTCCTTATCCGGTAAGTCCATTATTATCACAATGGGAATACTACATGCCAAAACATTACACATTGAATCCGGACATATTTTTTTCTTCCCTGTTTCAGGATTCCGACAACAGATGGAGGAAAAACTCTTCCGGTTCACTAAAAAGTCCTGCCTGCCCATATTTGCCACTTATTTAAAATCAATATTGCCCTGAATGAGAAAGGAAGCCCCGGTGATCTCATGGAGCTAGCTTGATTTTCTCAAGCTACAATAATGTGTTCTCATCGTTGCTGAGTCCGACTTGTGAAAGCCATCGCAGTATGAGATCACAGCCTTGCAGATCGGGTTGTTGAAATGCATCTCAATGTTCGAGTGGCAGTGCCTACATGTGAGGTTGGAGAAGTGATATCATTTCAGTCGATAACCCTCAGACGAGAGGGCAGAGTTCAACTGGCATTCAATGACAAAATGTTATGGCTCAAATATTATCCACTGACACTGTTATAAAATAATTGAAAAATGCGTCAAATGACTGGGACAGGCGAGGAATGGTATAAAACATATTTGGAACATTGGGGAATAAGTTATTTGGAAAATTGTGAAAAAACTGCCTGAGCAAATAGCCCAATAGTCATTAAGTGGCAATGCCTGAAAACCAACGCTGGCTGCTCGTGATCTTTGCTACCTCCGGTATAAGTTGATTGAGAACTGGCATAATTGTCAATGCTAAGGAAAAAAAAACCCAGTAAATTATCAGAGGTCTTCGTTAAATCTACAAATGCAAGTTAAAACTTGACATTGCAAAGCAAAATCCATACTGTACAGTGAAAAGAACTACACCCAGAAACGCCGTCGGCTTCTCTGGGGCCGTGCTCATCTGAGATGGATGGACACATTGGGAATAGGATGGTGTGATGAGTCCACATTTTAAATGTGTATGTATGTGTGTGTGTGTGTGTGTGTGCGTGTGTTGCTTGCTTGCTTGTTTGTTTGTTTCGTCAATAATCATAATAATATCAATGAACAGCTTTCTTCAGCTGTCATCTTTACTTCTTATCCTTCTTAAGAGACTTCGTCGGCGAACTAAAATTTGCTGGTAGCTCTGGCCCTAGATATATCCCTACTGTCCGGTAAATATATATATATATATATATATATATATATATATATATATATATATATATATATATATATATATATATATATATATATCCTTTGTGTTTGCTGGCTCAGTAAAGCACGAAGACACACACTATTAAGTACTAGATTAGAAACATGTGGGCCTGAGAAGATGGATGATACACCCTCCATGAGGGCGCCAATTTTCTCCTCATACTGAGAATTGGAAAACTCAGAAGACCCCATTAGTTCACATACGCACGAGAGCATCTTATATGAAGACGAAGAAAAGCAATTCATTGGGAAATTGTGCACATATGATCTCAGATTCTTTAGAACCTCTGCAAGACCATGCTCATGGTCTTGCAAAAATATTTTAAATCATTGTCTCGCATATGCAATATAGTAAAGGCAGAGTTACATTACTACGACCCAAACAGAATCATATTATTACCATAAGTCAAAGCGCAAGTGCTGTCGTCTCAATACTTAAGTCATACTTCCAATAATTGAAATAAATTCAAACAGACAGTATAATATAACACAATAAAAAAAAAACAAACAAATAAATAAATAAAAACACACAAATAAACAGATGGACGGACGGACGGATGGATGGATGGACGGAAAGACAGACAAAACAGCCCATAAATAGCCCTTTTCATGTGTCCAGGGCATTGTCATCAAATGGAGAGTAGTTTTACTTTATTTGAATGTTATTGTTTGTGTGTGTGTGGGTGTGTCTGTCTGTGCGTGCCTCAACTGCGAACACCACCTTATCGTGGTGAGGCACTTTGCGCGTCTCCATGACCCTGAGAGCTATGTCGTTCGGAGTCTCATACTCCTGGCAGGGTCACCCAAACCGAACAGGTCGAAGGGTAAAGGCCAGATAAAGAGTGATCCCAAACCCCTACCCGGGGGTAGGCATAGGCAGAGTCCAACAGCGCCCAGCCACTTCTACCAGAAGTAGGTCGTGATGGGTATCCTCATTCCACTGGAAACTCACCTGGTAGGAGTGAAGGTGGTGGGAGTGAGGACTGTGCACCCATACCCTCATCTTAATCTCTACCTTTGCGCAAGCTTCTTGCTCCAATCTACATGCCCCCCTGACCCCCAAAGTCCTGTGATGATGTGGAATGGCGGTGGGAACAGGCCAAGGATGTTTCTGGGAGTGCCTAGCCAAACCATGCACGCAGGCTACAATGGAGTGATGTTCGTTGACACACTGCGGGATGGAGCAGCGCATCTCCTTGGCAACTTCAATTGTGTCTGAGCAGTTCCACACTTTCCACCCCTGTAATGGGGAAGGACCGAGAAAATGTGGTCTAAAAATTGTTTGCTCCCCACACTGCTGATGGTAAATTACAATCATTAGAGTCCCCCCCTTGCGGTCGAAAATCCAAAAAAATGTGCGTTGCTGCGGGAACATCTGCAGGCTATCGGACTGCCGACAGGCCCCACCAGAGGACAGCACTTGTGGCCATGGAGCTTGCAAGATATAACATTGACATCGCAGCTCTCAGCGAGACCAAACTTCATGGAGAAGTCTCCCTGACAGACGTTGGTGCAGAGTATATCTTCTTCTGGAAAGGGGTCCCTGAAGGCACCCGCCGTATCCATGGAGTTGGCTTTGCTGTGATCTCCCAACTAGTGCAATGCATCCCAGAACCCCCTACCAACATCAATGAAAGTCTGCTGACATGGCGCATTCCCTTGTCAAAGAAACGCTTCGTTACACTCATCAATGCTTACGCACGAACTCTGGATGCCAACCAAAATGTCGAGGACGAGGTCTACAGAGCTCTGGACGCCATCCTGCAGAAAACTCCGGTCACGGATAAGTTCATAGTAATGGGAGATATCGCAGTCTCCTACCCGATGGCAGCAGGCTGAAGAGGCTGTGGGAGGGGGCTGTGGGATCGCCAGGCTCTTTCACCAAGGAATTGGACATGAAGATGGTATCAGTGTGGAGTACCGCCTCGATGGAAACCTCTTCAACATTAGATGGCTCCTGGCCTACACAAAGACAAAAATAAGTCAGACTTGTGAACTTCAGTATGCCGATGACATGATGTACTATCTCGCAGCTCAGAATCTATGCAGCATGCTCTCAATCCAATTTCTCATTTGTACCAGTCTTTTGGTCTCAAGATAAATGTTGATAAACTGAGCTCATGTTCCAACCTGCTATCCCAACCCTTACACTACCTAGCCTTCACATCAATGGCGTTTCACCAAACATAGTGGACCACTTGACCTACCTTGGATCCACTTTGTCCTCCAACTGCTCCCTTGACATTGAAGTGCCCAAACATATCAATAAATCATCCTTTGGTCACCTACGCAGCAGAGTTTTTGCAAACAGATACCAG